>NC_056553.1:16354724-16582224 GCF_910596095.1 Thunnus maccoyii
ATGTGGCCGTTCCTCCATCACTTCTCGGACCAGCAGTGTCTCTTCTTGCAAGGTTCTGTGGGTAATGGAGTCCCCTGGTGACCTCAGGCTACTCTCGAAAAACTGAGCTGTCTCACTGGCTTCTTCCTGGACAGGGCTGCCGAAGGCATCGTCCAGCTCTGCCCCATCGCTGCCGAAAGATGTCTGGCTGACATAGACAACGATAACATCGCTGCTGAAGTTCATCACCTGGCCACTGGAGATGAAGGTGGTGTTGTGGTTCCCAGACACCTGACCTGAACAGAAAGATGTGGGAGGGAGAATGAGAAGAAGATCGTGAGAAATAGGAGAAAAAAAAAACAAGATGGAGGCACAAGTGAAGCAGCAAGATTTATGGACAATGTGCGATAAATGTGGTAGCGTGACAAAACCATTGGTTTGTAGGGGTAATTTATGACAAATTAATGAATATTTCCCTTTGTAGATGCTGTAAGAAATGGCAGTGCAATGACACCTTATTGGGTAATGTATAGAAATATGTATGTATAGATATATATATAGTATGGTTGTGTAAGACACCTTCACATACATAGGCAGATAGAGCTTCCCCTATTCATGACGCAAGTGAAGAAGGGGCTAAATCTTGGCTAACCTCGGATGACAAATGGACAGTGGGTGTAATGACCATGCAGGATGACCACAGAGAGGCCATGGCGACAGGGACCGCCATATCATATCCTTTTTGCCCTTGTTTCAGAGTGCCTAGCACTTTTTAGCGTGAGAAAATCAAGACTTCTGAAAACAAGCCATTTGTTAAAGGTTCAGGGTTTACACACATGGCAGAATAAATGCAGACAAAGTGCTGTTCAACTCTTTATAACTCTGTCCAACAACATGTTTATCCAAAGAGAATTTTCCATGACTTATTTCAACTTCATTTATACCTCTACATTGTGAACCTGCATTCAAAAAACATTTGTATTGATTGACTCATTGTTTTCTTACTGTTCACATAAGGATCAAAGCGAACCAGGTGAGTTAGGAAATCAGTTGTGTGTATCTGTTTATAACCCATCTTTCACCATATTAAGCCTCTGGTTCCTTTTTTATCCAGCCTCCTGTCTGACTTTCCAGCCTACAGAATGAGCAGACCCTCCGTGACTCACAGCTCATGCCTCATCTGTTCACACATACATGCGCACACAAACACACACAGCAGTGAAATGTAAGTAAACACACTCTAGCAGACACTTTTACACATGCACACACACACACACACACACTAACATAGCCCCATAAAGCTGCAGAAACAGACTCACACATTCACACACTCAGAGAGTGTGTCTCTGTGTTCCCCATCTGAGAGCCTTTCCCGGAATACCAGTCTGAGAGGTCTGGCTTGAAAATATGTCATTTCACCACAACTTTGAAAACAAAGCTCTATGGAATCTGCTTGGGTTCCTCTGTTTATCCTTTCTTAATACCAAGCTGATTTTTCTGGATGCCCAACAACAGCAGCAATATCATCTACTGACAGGGGTTTTAAACCAAGGACTAAAATTGAACTCTTGTGGAACATCTCTCCTGTTTAATCTCAAAGACAAACCACACATTTATACAGATCTGCCTAAAATCTTGCTTATTTTATCTGGATGACTGCCAGAACTTGAATACCAGAATAGGTCTGGGTAATTAGCACTCTTTAGGTGCCCCTGACTAAAGGCAGTTAACCCTAAAAACTGCTCTAGCGAGTGACCAACAGGTAAGACTTATGTTTTATCATGTTTTAATTTCCAGGTGGAAAGGAAGCGTTTAAAAACTATGTACACAGGTGAGACCTCTGACCTTTTAATATCATGTGTGGGAAATCCATTTAATCATCTGTCATTACTGCATGATGGGAAATGGTGTTCATTTCATGCCAGCAAGCGTGTAATTAAAGTACCCAGTCATCAGTGAGAGTCCAAAAAAGTCTTCACAAGTTTGTGTGTGTGTGTGTTTTTGTTGGGTGGGCAGGGTTATAAAAGTATTACTCAAGCTGCACACATCTTGCTCCAATTAAAGCTGTGGTCACTTTGCGCAACCCTATGGAACTCTGGGTAAACAGGAGCATTGTACATGGCATAGTTCACACTGACACACACACAACAGTGTATGTTAGAGTGTGGTTCTAGTGGTTCACTAACTCATCAAACACACACATATCCTATTCCTGCTCTCTGTGTGGTCCCCCCAAATTTGGGGTCCAACTATCAATACTGGCGTTCATAAAACATATTTCTTGGTACACTGGCGTTGATAAAACATATTTCCTGGAAACAATCACACAAACCTCTTATTCTTATGCTGAAACCAATCCTCTTGTCTTGTCTTCAGTATGTTCACCTAATAATACCCCAGACTGAGCTAACCACTGTCCTGCGCAGACTGCTCTAATAATACAGCTTTTAAACTAACCATAACCACTCGGTGTTTGAGGCACAATGCATAAATATGTTTCTCTGAGATTTTTCTCTTTGGCAGCATTGTAAAGGCCTCAGTGAGAACAATACAAGTTCAACCATGTGACAGTAAAACTTTCCATTAAAACCGACTAAAATTTCATTCTGTTATTCTTGGTGGATTGTTCCACTTATTCTGCGGGAACAGAACACTGCTAGTGTATCAAATCATGTATGGGTATGATTCTGTGGCAATAAAGTGGTGACTGCCTACTCAAACACAGAATAAAGAATCCACCTGGCAAACACAACTGTGGTCCCACAGTCTTTGTAATGAGCTATTATCCCCAAAGCACACAACCACTGTGCATACAGTTTTCATTGACAATAAAATGAGTAGTCATAGCAAAAATATCCAGCTCCATAGCATCTTTGTACTGCCCCAGGAGAGCTAAAAATAGCTTGTGTTTCTGGGAAGCTACGAGATGTATGGAAGCCCATTTCTGCCATGGAAAAAATGGATAAGAAGTTTGGTAATAATAAAAGTAAAAACATGAATGGTAATAGTCAGTGAAAATGAGATACAAAGTCAGAATAACAAGGTTGACTATCCAATTCAAAAATATGTAATTATAAGTAAAACTTGATTTTTAAGTGAAAATAATTAAATAGTAAGTCATTTAGACTTTGTAAGTCACAATTACTAACTTAGAATTATTAGAAAATAAATAAAAATGGACTTTTAAGTCCAAATTATGACATATGAAGTCATGATTTTGAGATGGTAAGTAAGAATTATAAGATACTAAGTTAAAAGTATTACTTACTAAAATTATAAGAAAGTAAGTCGTAATTGTTAGATTACAAGTCAAGTATTAACTCACTTATTTTGACCCGCTAACTCAGAATTTTGACTTACTCTAATAATTCTAGTGAAAGATTTTTACAAAGAATCTCTGTCTTTTGATGTAACAAGTCATAATTTTAAATTAGTATATATAATTTTGACTTGAGTAATCACGAGTATTTCTATTTTTGTCATTCCTAATATATCATTAATATTTGTCCTTTTTTGGCAGAAATGGGCTTCCATACTGGGCTACATGGGTTTTGAAGTTTTTACATTTTCACCTACCTGAGGTAAGAGTTGGTTCTGCCAGCTGGCTCTGGAGGCTCTCAGGTGAGCACTCCAGCTCTGAGTCCCCTGATGAGAGCTTGTTTCCTCTGCTGTCTCCCCAGGAAAGTCCCTGGCCTTGCTCCTGGCTGGAGGCCTCAGGGGGCTTGTCCAGGTAGAGATCTCCGACAGATGAGGATGTCATCAAAGGGCTAACTGAGGTCATCGCGGAGGCTGCACTGGGGCTGCTATTCTCTGTGGAGGTGGAGTCTGTGCTTGCCAGTCTATATAATTCCTCCTGTTTTACCAGTGACCTGTCTTTCGGGTGAGGTTTGAACTCTGGCCTCGCCTGAGCTTGGGACAACGGCAGGCAGAGTTCAGGATGTGGGCTGGCTGGTGGGATTACAGAGGTGGTGTGGAGGAAAGGAGGAGACAGAGAGACCAGAGATGCAGCGCTTGTCTCACTCTTGAACAGAATAACCTTTTCTTGGTCCCTGCCACGCGTTTTTCCACTGTTGTCTGCCCTTTCACTCTCACTTTTTTCCTCTTTCCCCCTCTCATCTCCATCCAGCCCTCCACAGAAGCAGATTCTGGGAGTCCCATGGCTGACAGCCTGACTACAGTCCTCATTCTCTCCTACTTCCAGTGGCTCACGTACCGGAATGACACACAGACAAGAACCTGCCAACAGCGGAGACACACTCACAACTTCCTCTTCTTCAGACACCTCCTCAGGTTCCCCGGACCCTTCGCTGTGTTCCTCCATCACTGTCTTTCCTTTTGTCCCTTCTTCTTTCACTGTTAGGGGCAGTGACACCTTCACATCGGTAACAGTGGTGGGGTAGGTGCATGGGGGCTCATCAGCAGGGTTTTGGGGGGCTTGACAGATGAGTTTGGTTGTCTCACATGGTGTGCATTTGGTATTTCCTGGGCCTCCTCCTATTCCTCCTGCCACTCCGCTGTGGTAAAGAGGGGCCAAGGTCTCCTAAAGCATTAAAAAAGCATTGTAAGCAGGTGTTACTTGCATGAATGCATGAATAGTAAAAAATATATGATTATTACAATCCATGTAGTAAGAGACACAAGTGCTTTATTTGTTTCTAATTCTTCCATTTGGTCATATATTTCATAAACAATCTAATATGTAGGTGAGATTATGTGCAAAATTTCTGTGTGTCCATGGCTTTTCAACTGAAATTTCATCTTACCTGCTGTATCCTTGTCCTCTTCAGATTCTGAACACAGGAGCGCAGATTTACTGGACAAAAAAACAACATTTTGTACCTTAATACTGGTTAAAATGCAGGAGCAGCAATCTTAATCAGAACAATAATGAAAGCTAAGGGAGGACTTTAAGATTAGTACAGGGCTGTAACCTACCAGAGAGTAACTTCAGTTTATCCTTGTAGCAGAAGAGGAGCAGGATGAGGAGGCAGAGAACAGTGATGACTGACAGCAATGAAACTAGAACCCAGGAGGGTGCTGCACCTGAAAGACAGACAAGTTCAGAGCTTGCTTTTCTATTCTGCATCTACTGTCAGTCATAAAAGTCTGCCAAAGATATACTACATCTGTCAGGTATTCTCATGTAGTTGTTATATACAGTATGCATTAAATTGGCATGATCATGATATTCTGTAATAAATGCATCCATGTCTTACCAGAGACAGGTGGTCCACACACTGCATCAGCCTGAGCGCTGCCTGGCCGTGTCTCACTCCTGCCCTCAGCCTTACAACTGGGAGAGAAGATGAAATACACACAAAATTAGGTAATCCTAATTAATATAAAAAGAAAGAATTTACAATATGCTACAGGTTTAAATTTCAAATAGAAAAGAATGAAATGAGATGTACAAAATATTAACCAGGAGTAGAACAGTATATGCAGTGTGCAATAATAATAATAATAATAATAATAATAATAATAATAATAATAATAATAATAATAATAATAATAATAATAATATAAGTTGCATTAATGTAACGTGCCATATTAGATCAGAGGTTAGAGATGTGAAAGTATAAGATTATGGGGTTTTTACATCAACATAACATGTAATGTCAATGGGTGGGATAGAGTCTGTGTCAGTGGGGGTCCCGGGCCTTGTTGATGACGCTGGCTGCAGATGGGAAGAAACTGTTCTCTTGGCATAAGGTTTTGGTCTTGACAGACCTCAGCTTCTTGTTTGTTTGATTGTTTCAACAAGTTTATGTCCAGGGTGGGAGGGGTCGGCCATGATCTTTCCTGCTTGCCTCCATGTCCTGGAGGCGTGCAGGTCTTGGAGGGATGGCAGATTGCAACTGATCACCTTTTCGGCTGAGCGAATGATATACTGCAGTCTACCCTTGTCCTTGGCAGTTGCAGCAGCGTACCAGATGGTGATGGAGGAGGTGAGGATGGACTCAATGAAGGTGGTGTAGAAGTGCACCATCATTGACTTTAGCAGGTTGAACTTTTTCAGCTGCCGCAGGAAGTACATCAACCACTGAGTCTTCTTGGTGAGGCCGCTGATGTTCTGCTCCCACTTTAGGTCCTGGCTGATGATGGTTCCCAGGAAGCGGAAGGACTCCATGGTGTCAACTGGGGAGTCACACAGGGTGATGGAGGGCGGGTGGGGCTGTGGTCCTTCTGATATTCACAACCACCTCCACTGTCTTTAGAGTGTTGAGTTCCAAGTTTTGTCCGCAACAAGTCACCGGATGGTCAGTTTCCCACCTGAAGGCGGTTTCATCACCACTAGAGATGAGCCCAATGAGGCCAGTAAAGAGGAATACTTGTACATGTGGGTTTTTTTTCCCTCTATATTTTACCAGCCAGTGTACCAGCCTTTACAGCTGGCCACATGTGTGGTAATGGTGGAGAGAAAGAGAAGGACGGATGGGGAAGAAAACAAAATCCTCCCTCTGTCTCTCCACCGTCATTCGTCATTACAGACCCAGCCAGCAGTGAAAGCTGGTGTCTGGTCCAGGGTTCCAGGGAAGTGGTGTGCACATTACTCATAACAGCTGGCAGGTGGTGAGTACACCTACCCCACTGCATTTTCCCCTCACAATGTCAAAATATTCCAGGCGAAAAAGTGTGTGTATGAGCATGTGTGTGCACTTACTTAGTCCACTGTTTGCATTGTTCAGCACTGCTGTCAGCAGAGAAGAAGCCTTTCTTACATGGAACACAAATCTTCCTTCCGTTAGTTGACTCTGGAATTAAAAAGATAGATTGTGTCATGTCTCTGTAATTGCTTGATTTATGTCTGTTATTAGAGATACAGATTAATGTCTTACCAGGGTCCAACTCAAGTCCAAATCCAGCACTGCAGGAGGGTATCTCCTCACAGTACTCGCAGTTGATGGGATGGCACTGTAAGGTAGTTTTGCAGCGACATGGCTCCTCTGCCTCAAGGTTTTCAGGCCTTGGCATGAAGCCCTTACCTGGAGGGCAAATAAGGTAGTATTTTAGTGAAAATTATGACAGGCTTCTTTTTTGGCTGTACTGGCCACAGACCAGCCCCATAACCCCCACCAGCCCTAGCCTGTCACTGACTGACTCATTGAGTGATGAGGTTACACCATTGGTCGGCCGGCCCAGTGTTGAAAATGAATTGGCACAAACAGTTTTAATTACATCCTCAGGGGCCATTTACAGTGGAGCCCCAACCGCAACCCAGAAATAAGTTTTAAAAACACACATTTACTGACCAAAGTGTTACAGTACAGCCCCATTGTACGTGACACATCCACGACACATACGGAGGCTCCGACACTGACAGGAGCACCAATCCACTGATATCAATTTTACCAATCTGCACGGCGGCTAGGAGCTAGTTAGCATGGCTAGCATTGTTAACATAGCCATGTCGTGCTGTGTGTAGCCCATAGACTGTATATTAATAAGGTGTTTCTGATTTAATAGCTGTGCTCAGATATAAAGTCACAAAGCTGACTGATAACCTAGCATGCTAATGCATATGGATGAGACCATATGTTTACATGCATCCACAGATAGAAACAGATGAAAGAGCATGGGGAGTTAACAGATAATTAGAATAGTTATAATTAAATAAGCTCTCTTTCAAATCAAACATCCCGGGATATGAGTGGAAAGTATTGTTATTGCAACTGCATTCATAACCTTTTTTTTTGTCAATGTCAGCCATTCATAACATTGCTTAACCATGTCATGTGATATGCTACTTCAGTACACTTTAACAACAAATATTACTGGGACCACTACAAAAAATTACAGATGAACATTTAATATCCAGGATTTCGCATTATAGACACTACCAATGACTATCCCCATGACAAACTGGCCACAGTTTTGCACATTGACCATACACAGTCCAGCCATATACAAGGTTTTGACCAAGTCTTGTATTATGTCACAGTTTGTGGGATTGACTTTGTTACAAGGATTTAGAGATAACTGATAATAACACACATTGATGCAATTTCACTTTCACAAGTCCATTCAGAGGACACTTTCCTAGGTAAAAATTGATTTTGAGCTCACCTCATCAAAATCATTTACAGAAACAACTGCATTTTTCCTGCAGATCAATACAAAAAGTGAACATTATAGCCATTTCTGAGGTTGTAGTTTATTGCTGTACTGGTATTTAATGGGTGTACTGGGACATTTGTATAGTAAAGGCATATGTAGCAAAGCCCTTTAATGGTCTTTCAAGATTTTGACATCCTTGTGCCAGCTGCAGATACTAACCCGGATCACAGAACTTCTGCTGAAGACAGCGCATCTCTTGAGTCCAGCCAGGCTGGTATTCACCAGGGAGACATTTAATACACCGAGTGTGGTTGGAACCATTGCAGTCAGAATACACACGGAAGCCTAAGAAAAAAACAAAAAAAGACACAGAGGGAGGGTAGAGAATAAAGATGGATTTAACAACCCGTATATCACAGTAGCCACTAAAAACCTAACTGAAGAAGAGAAAAGAGGAAGGAAATAGAGGCTTTTTACTCTTTCAAAGTGGTGGCTCATTCTAGTGGGTCAAATGTTACTGCAGATTGTGTGTGCAGAAAATGTTCCATTTATGAACATCCTTCCTCTTTTAATTAAGGATCTTTGTGAATGGAAATCTATTTCTATGCTATGCTGAATCCATATTGAGTAAACTAGACATTCAATATTCTCACACTACTTTCTTGTGTCATACTTAAATTCCTGTGTATGTATGTGTGTGTGTTATTACCTGGTTTACACCTATTGCAGCATCTGGAGCCTTTTAAGTACTGTTTCTCGTCACATTGGACAGATCTGGAGACTCCGTTCTAAAAGATATTAAGACACAACATTAGTTAAGCTTTGTATATGACAGGGAAACAGGAAGAATTTTTTTCTTATATCCTTATACAACATATATACAACATATATATATATAACAACATATATTTAAAGAAAATATGAGTTAAAAAACAAGATCTGTCATATTTTCTAAAGTTGATGAAATCATCATGATTTGCTTAATCAGAAACATCAATTTTCCTGTCAGTGCTTCATGGTTTCCTCAGTGTAGGCCATACTTTACAGTGCCCATCTTTCTCCTTCTTCAGATCATCTTTTAAATCTACACATGATATTTTGAGATGGTGGTGAGTAATGAGAGGAAGAGGATGGTTAAAACATTTCCAAGACATGCCCAGGAATTCTTTCCACACTCTCAGAAGCACCTGACCACAGCGCTGTGCACCCTCCAAACCAGCAAACCAAACTCTAATAGTATCCAGTTACATAAGGAGAACCAACTGGAATTAAATGCAATCAAATCCAGTTGGCTTCGACTTAACAAACACGTCTTGGCTGCAAATGGTCTCCTGATCCCCACTCTTGTGCCATTTAAAGATAATTACTAGCTTTTGGAAAGATGACCTGTTGGTTAACCTGCCCATTAAACTAAGTGATGAGAAAAAAAGTCCTGTGGCAGCCGTTAAGCTAAATAGTAATGTTATTCTTAAAAGGTCAGGCTTAACTATATGTTTCCTGTTGTCATTCAACAGTGTGTGCTATTGCATTAGCAGGGAGGGAGCTCTTGTTACAAGAGACAGGGAAGTGAACAGTGTTAGATCAATCCATGTTTTAAACAATAAATGGAAATTCAAGAAAGGGGCCACAAAGGTAAAACATGTGGACAGACACATACTGTACACACCCTCCAGCCACCCTAACTTAGGGGCTTGCCACATTGCTGAATTAGAGAATCTGGCTGTTATGACAAAAACGATGCCAAAGCCACAGCATCTATATATAAATGTAAAAAAATACAACCTATAGGCCTGACTGCACTCTGACCTTGGACCAACCTCCTTCTTTTACTTCTTCAGCCCTTCTGCAAGCTCCTTCTTCCAATGAGTTTACACACTTAATCACTCATATCCTATAATTTGTATTGTATAGAAATACTGGCTCTGGAGAGTTCTAGTCCTGTACAAAGCCAGTCAAGTGAAGACTGACAAATCCATCCTCCTGCCTTGCCCACAGGCAACAGTAAGAAATAAATTCTGTATAGAGTTCAGAGCTTCCAAATTGAGTACAGTCTCTTCATCTTGCAGTTCGATATCATTTACTTTGGGCATTATACCCATGCAGTCCATTGTTGTAAATATGATATGTTACATAATTGATTCCTCATTTAAAGACTTATGTATCCCCAGGTTTTCCTGCCACTGAATGGGCTTCACTGGCATATAAAGCTGCCAACCCTGTTAAAACAATTGCTTCTTGATCACAGCTGAGCAAACTGTGCTTTGGAAGACCGTGAGATACCACTGAAAGCACTGGAACAAGCTTGTTTTCATCAAATTCCATTCTTACCATAGTTGAAGTTTTAGTTTAGTTAAAACCTCGATACATAATTGCTTCCAGGAGGCACTTGTTTTTCATAGCACCAAATTGAACATTTAAAAATACACCAATATTATCAATTTCGATCAAAAATAATGGTGGTAAAGAACATTGGCTTTACATAACAACATCTCCTCCTCTCCCTCTTGTTATTTCTCTACCTCTCTTTCTTATACCTCCGTTTTAAACTCTGTTTAGTCTCAGTGTCTGTCCTGCCTCAGGCAACAACAGCACAACATGAACACTGGCGTGTTTAATTACCTCGACTCAACTTCTCACACATCAGCCAGTCTTTGTTTTATAATCTAACCGAAGGGATAATGATGCACAGTGCTCATAGCTCGCACCGCAGCACTAATGAGGACCATGTGCTGCAGGAGACAGAAGTGACAGAAGTAGGAAAGGTTCCCATGCTAAGAGGCCCGTGTCTTTAGATAGATAGATAGATAGATAGATAGATAGATACATACATACATACATACATACATACATACATACATACATACAGATGTGGAGGCACAGCTATAAGAGTGGTGGTCAATCTCCACAAGTAGGACAGAGGGCACAGGAAGCCAAAAGAATGCTGGGAATTGTATTTTTGTTACCGCCACATCTAAACATTGGCTTTGAGTTATGCGAGGTAGTACGTTTTGACTCACTAAATATATATGTAAGACGAAAAGAGCTGATCCACCCTATATGATTATAGGTTATCATAAAGTTCAAGATAGAACATCCAACCTCAAAGCTAACTAAGCTAAGTTATGTATATGAATATGTGTGTGTGTATGTGGGTGTGTCATTTTGTGGGGACTCTCCTCCCTTATGGGGACAAAAAGTAAGTCCCCTTAACGTAAATCATTAATTTTAGGGTGAAGACTTGGTTTGAAGTTAATGTAGGTTTAGGGTTATGTTAAGGTTAGGGTTAGGGTTAGGCATGCGGCGGTCATGGTTAAGGTTAGGGTTAGGGTTAGGTTTAGTCTCCAGGAAATGAATGTGAGTCAACGTAACATCCTCTGAAGTGATGGAAACAACTCTGTGTGTGTGTGTGTGTGTGTGTGTGTGTGTGTGTGTGTGTGTGTGTGTATGTGTGTGTGTGTGTGTGTGTGTGTGTGTGTGTGTGTGTGTGTGTGTATGTGTGCCCAACAGAAACTGTAAAAATATATTTTGGCTCTTTTGTTTATCTTTTTAAAAACCTTTAGCAGTTATGTGATCCTATCAAACAGGAGTGAGACGCAGTGCATTCCATCTACTGTCAGGGTACCAGAGAATTTGCATAACGGTAATTGGCTCCAAGCCAAGAGAAGCACAGTGTGGCTTTTTGGCCTCTAGGGGTTTCAGGGATCCATGATAAGGTGCTGTAAAAGCATATTGCACAACAATTGAATCTTTGTATAATGTTTGCACCTGTGATTGTTTTTTTTTGAAAGCCATAAAAACAAATCCTTTGAAGTGCTACCTGCACAAATCATGGTTTTTACTTGTGTTAAATGATTTTTTTTTTTTCCCATAATCTCATACCCCTGATAAATAATTTCAGAACCTTTGAACAATATGAGCCTTTTGTTTGCAGTTTCTTACAAACTGGCTGTAATTCCTTGCTACCTTGTTAATAAAAATGAGTATCAAGTAACTGTTACTGTAGTTTTTCCTGGGAAAAATCCTCTGGTGCACAAGAACTAGAATATTTCGTAATTGCATTAGGAAGGTGACTTCCTTGGAATATAAAAAAAGAGCTGGACAGTTACACAGAACAATGATACTGACCAGGAGAGATCACACACTCTGAATAAAAAGTTCAAGTCAACCATAATCAGTGTTAATAGTCTCAATGGAACTAGACAGAGCTTAATCTGATGATGTTAGAGGCATATTAAAAGTATTAAGGCAATTGTAAATTATCCTCCTTTCCGAACACAAAGCTCTATTGTCATTACAAGGGATGCAACATCTATCAAGTGAATGTCTGTTGTCTGCACCATTAAATCAAGTTTGGATCTGCAGGCCTGAGGCAATACAGTGTTATTGCTCAAGCTGAGTTAGACATAACACTGATTACCGATGCTGTGGTGGGTGGATGGACTGACGGATGGATGGAGCTACAGGAGGAAGAGCATGAAGAAGATGACGGATGTGAAGGAGGCTAATTGGTTCAGATGAATAGTCGGGAAAGAGGTAGTATGCTTTATAGTTGAATGAGTGTGTACATACAGGGATGAATACATGGATGGATAAAGAAGCTGGTTGATAAAAACAGGAGGCACATGGATAAGCAAGTAAATTAATCCAACAAAGCTCAGCTCACACATGATATATTGACTTTTAAATCTCTCAACATCTTGAAGTAATCTTGTGTTGCTCAATTTCAAACAGACAGTTTGAAATAAATTTCGAATGATTTGGACGAAGTGGTTGAAAACCAAGAAAATGAAGGGGAATTCTTCAGGGATACTGTGAGTCAGTAATGGCAAGAGCATGGTGAGAACAAACCAAAGCCAAAGGTTTGCAGTGTCACCTTAAAACGTAGATGAAAAATATCTCTTCATCTCCACACACTGACTAGTTTTCCGGGCATCGTTTCTTTGTTTGCTCACTCTTGTTGCCACTATTTGGAAAAAAAAGTAACTTGTTGGACAGCATGGGCAAGATGCAGTGCCCTCCCAAGCATTATCTCTTGCAACACTATTTTGGTGAAGCAGAGAAAGAAAAACAAAGAGAGCGTCTGTTCCAGTCAAGTCATAACGATGCTGTCTTACAGTAATGCAGGCAAACAGGCAGTGATAGATCACTGGTGCCCAGAAGTCCCACCACTACAACCACATCTTATAAACTACTCCACCTGGACAGAGTTAGCTCCTTGGACTAAACAACAACATGGACAACAACATATCATGGGCCATTCACTTATTTCTCCCTCAAATTTAACTGTGGCAGAGGATCAGCTGAGACATTACATAGAATCAGGACTAAATGGGAACCCTAAAAATCCCAAGCATAACAAAATCACAGAGCTATAACATTAAAAAAAAAAAAATTTAAATTTAAATGATAGAGCTCTGTATGCTACATACAACATGATTAATACACCTATACAATCAAATGCCTGCAGCATTTAAAGGTATAAAACCTTTACACCCTGCCCCCTTTCTTTTTAGTGGCCCCTGCACTTCATTTTGAAAACCTCTCCTCTGGCAGAGCTAATGAGGTTCCTGATGAGCCATTTGGCCCGCGCCGATCCCCTCTGGACCGGGAGAGAATGCTTGGTGGAGGGAGAAGAACATCCAGCCGCCAGCGGCGTTTTTGCGGTCAGAACAGGAGAGGTGGACTTGATCCAAACACAACTGTTTCCAGTCAGTGTCCGTGCGTAAAAATCCAACCCCTCCTCCCCCCCGCTTCTCACTCTATCCAGTTTATACAAATAATCAGATCTGATGACACATATTCTGGTTTGTTGTTACATATCTCCTTGCCCATCATCTCAAGAAAAACAAATCGTCATCTGTATTTTTGCGTATTTTTGTCTCATTCTAACTAAATATGACAGCGTTTTAAAAGTAGCGCAGAGGAGACAGAGCATACAATAAAGTAATTATCAATTCTTTTGGTTGTTATATACACTCAATAATTGTGTTATTAGTGCAAAACTCTTAACTTTAACAGCAGAAACATCTTTTTTTACCTGTGCGTAAAAGGTGACAAGGACGCATGTTATCCAGCCTCGGAATATCCAACTCGTGGAAAAGTTCAGTCTCATCTTTGCTGGTTAATGAAGACCACCTCTTCGACAAAGTTTTCTTTCACGGTCAAAAAAGCAAATATCCGATTTCCCAGATTCCTCTTGAAACGTCCTCACAGTGAATCACTTCTTTTTCTTGTGTGCGTAAATGTGGCCGAGCCTCCACATCGATTCACAGGGCATTCTTGCGCCTTTATACCCGGTAAGGCAGCTGCGGTTTCCACCTCTCCTCTCCTCTCCTCTCTTCCTTCTGCTGTCCCCCACGCTTTGTGGAAGGTGCTGCGTGCAACAGCTTGTAAAAACTGACTGACTGGCTTAAGGGAGGGAGGGAACTCCTCCCACATTGTCATATGTAAAGACAAAAGTTCATCCCTTTCTCTCCCTCCTGGTTCTATGCACTAATCTGCTATGATGCACAGTAAGATTATACCGGTAATATGAGCTATATACACTGGAATTATAAATGTGCTGTCATTACATGTTTCTGTGATAGTCTGCTCAAAACACAGATGTGCCTGCACATCCATTCTGAGTTCAGTTTGCCAACAAGATATGTGACCTCATACTCAATTTATAATAAAATTCAGGTATTACCCTATAAACTGTAGGCAAAACATGTGGTCACTTTCATAGATTTCACTTCCTACATTTGCCATTCATCATGGGAGTGAGTAGGCCAGTTCCAGCATAGTTCCTGGAGCGTGGGCTCTGCTGGAACAGCCATGACCATATCTACAGTCTACAGAAGTCATTTATTTAAAAGCATTAGTGACTGCCTCCAGGAAATAGTTGTTCTCTGCTCTTAGGGAAGGGTGTGAGAAAAAAAAAACAAAACACTGGTTATATGTCCCTCTGAATTTGCATGAAAGATTGGGCCCAGCCTACTCTGGCGAGCCAAGAGAGGGAAGGTTTGACAGAGTGGAGAATATGTTCTCTTCAAGGTGACAGTTATGCAAATATTAAATTGCATGGGAATGGATAAGGCTAAGGGGTGTTTCGGCACAAGAGAGGCGAAGAGGGAAAAAAAGATGCAAAGAAATTTGATCCTTGAAAAGAGATAAACACATCTACTTTAAAACAATTATTCAGATATTTGTTTTAGTGGTGAGCACACATTGTTACAGTTTCTGAAGTAATGACATTCCAGATGTTTTCAGAAACATGAGCATACAAATTATCCTGCAAATGCATAACAATGTATGACCGAGATTCAACTCATCCTCTGATCATCACCACAATGAATGGAAGTGGATAAATACAAGACTCTTAATAAGCTGTTTAACAGAGGGGAAAGAGGAAGTAAAACAAGGATTTTAAGCTGAGCCAGTGAAGGTAATGGGTTTTGTCCTCCCTCTCCCCTTCTTCCCGTAAAAACATGCTGAGAGAAGCTGTTTTGTGGTGGGGCCTCTGCTGCTTGCACAGTAGCAATTAAAGAGTCAGATTGGACTCTTTTACTGTAGCAATCAGAAACCTCAGCTTGACTCTGAATATTCACACCAAGGTCACTCCCTAACAACCAAACTAAAGTGCACACATAAAGACATCCCTGTTAGACCCCCACTTCAAACACAGAAGTTATGATGCAGCTTGTTTTGATGTATAAAAATGTAAATCCACTGCAGGCGGACACCACGCTGGTTTACAAGCATCACACTTCAAATAACCTGGTTCCGAGCAAAGACCGTGTACCTCTGTAATCATGTGGGTCGTGCTGCTTAGCATCACTTACAAGTCAAAGTTCACGAAGGAAGAGTACTCCAAACAGCTCATATAAACAAAAATGCACACATACACAGGATATAGGCCTGCTGAATGGTTCCCATTAATGTAAGACACACTCATTCCACAGAAGAAAACAGCCACAGTCTGTTGTGGTACTATAATTTTGGAAGGAAGCTTCGAGGGTTAGGCACCGTCTCTCTTGAACACACTGAAAAAGACACAGGGTAGAAAAACATGCACTTGGCCCTCGCATACACGCAGAACGGAGTGGAATAATAACATTAAATCTTAGCCACCATGTTCCGGTGGTTTTAGGATTGGATCTGCATTGCTTCTGCTTTCTTTGGAAACAGATGTGATCTGTGAGTCACCCAAGTCCCTCTTGTGAGTAAGAGCTGCCGGCTGACGCCATTTCTACACTAATAAAAAGCCAAACGAGCGTTCTTGAACACACACATGCAAATAAACACACAGAAAATACTGGATCACACATGCAGATGTGCATGCAGGTACACATATTTGCATGGCCACACACAGGCTTGGATAGCAGAGGGCTGTTTGGACACAAAGAACAAGTATCCACTTTGAACGCAAATCATGTACGAGGCATGTGGCTCTGCACACATATCTACACACACACGGACCCACGCAGGCACACCCACAAAGAAACGAGACACAAACACACGCACACAATGCTGCCATGCCACCCAGTTACGCCCCTGCTGCGTATCAATTATTTGTCCACCTGCAGAGTTATCAGTGATGATGGTTGAATATTAGCCTGAATATGCAAATTATGTTCTTTATCAAGGGTGTTAGTTAACTCATGTAATGTTCAACCATAAAATGAGCATGACTCCACAGGCCTGCTTAACCTATTTCTATTTTAAACACAAATCAATGTACTAGATTCCACTACAGGTCAATCAGAACTGTGCAAAATGTGATAATACTGAAGTTTTAACCACATTTTCTGTTTATTTACTTGCTTTTTCTTGTCACTAAAAGATAGATTGTGCTGTTAAAATCTAACTTCTTTGGCAGAGAATCCTTGTCTCGTTTTGATGATTTAAATCGATTGAGAGACAGTGTAATGTTGATGACACATCTGAGCTTTTATTTCTAGATTTATTTGGGGTAAGTTGTTGGGAATGTCCCATACCATGGACTTTGGTTTGTTGTGTTAAGCAGACAATAGCTCACATCAAAGAGTTGGACGTGAGGGGCAGGGACAGCAGAGGCATGTGTTTGTCTGTGAAATGACTTTGTTTTACTACCTCCAACACCTGTCGACACTTAACCATAATCAGAACTCTGGAGGCTTTCCATTCATCGCATACACATACACCAAGAAACGTTCAATGAGGCGTCCAGAGAAGTACATTTAATTACACAACTGATCTCCATCTTTTATTACACCATGACACCAAATTCAAATATACATAATGAGTACCATCCTCTTCAGTTCAGTGTATGATACAGTTATTTACTGTTTGTCTTAGAGCATATCCAAAAAAAACAAAAAAAACAAAACGAGAACCAAATACCCACTTTAGAAATTAAAAAAACAGTACAATTATCAGAGACACTGCAACACAGAGAGACAAGATGCAACGGACAAGAGAGGGAATAATTATGATCAGTGTTCTCTTCAACTTCACATTGCCAAAATGAATAAACAAAAAAGAAATTCATAAACAGTAGTGATAATGTTCAATGTGTATAAGACTGAATTAAAACAAAAACAAACAAATAGTAAAGTGAAGTGCAAATTTCTTTGGAAGTTGGAATAAAGTATGTTTCTTCTTCATTAAGACATAAATAAGTTATAAAATAGAAGCTATCAAAACAGAAACCAGACAGACCTTGAAGAAATAAAGGCAAGACATTTTTTTTTTTTTATAGCTTCAAGTAGGCGATACTTCTGAGCCATACAGACACACTGTACAGAGGCATTCTGAGAGCTGTTTTGTGGTTCAAACCTTCAGTATAATTTCACTCAGACATGCAAGTTAATGCAAACTTTCCTAGAACCCTTTGCTCCAAAATGACGCCCATTAAAAATCCTAAATGAAATCCAGCAGGCCGTGCTCAGAGTTTTCTTTCCAAGACACGAGTGAAGCTCTTCTCTCAAACGTGTTTTGCACTTAAAATTAAATGAAATTCGGTGAAACTTTGAAGTCCAGAAATGTCCAGGAAACGCGTCCCTTTTAAATCACTTTGGGTGAATCTCAATACTGTTCGGTTTCTTCCTCTTGCTCTCTCTCCTCTTTCTGAAATGAAACGTTAACGACACTGATTCATAAAAGCAAATCCCTAGTCCTCGACGAGGCTTTCGTCACGATTAAGAATTAAGGAGAGGGTATGAGCAGAGTGGAAAACCTCAGCTTTCACTGCAAAAAACATTGCTGCTCTTTAAATAGCAGGTGGTCCCGCTGTATTGGATGTTTGATATCAAGTCATGACAAAACTGTCAGCAAACCTTCATCTCTTTAACATGAATAAACAATACACTCGATTTTCATCTATGTTAAGCTGAATCAATGCTTTTTCCAGTAAAAATGAAATGCTCCCAAAGACGGCGCGGGGTCGTCAGTTACTGTAGATGTACAGCGGTCGATCGAGTCAGTGTGTTGCAGCATCACTTCTTTCTCTGGAAGACGTTGGCCAGCATGGCGCCCGAGGTGGTTAGCTGACCCATCTTGCTCAGGAACTTGGTCTTGGCATCCTCACCCACCAAACTGGATGCAATGGACATGGATCTATAGAAAAAAAAACACGACAAAAACAGGCTGAATTTAAAGAAGTAACAAGGTTAAGCTCTTTTAACATCTACGGAGTGAAGGACAGCCATAAATAAAAGCACCATAGTATGAAAAAAGATCCTCAATAAGGGGGAATATATAAAGATTTAGGTTATTTTAGCCAACAATCTCTCTATCGCCCACTTCTTATCACCCATTATCTGTTGACAAGCTTCAGACAGCCTTTACTCCACTTCAGAAGGGAAATGCTGTTTGCCCTCCTGATTTTTACAGTCTAACGGCTCCATCAGTTCCTCTTTTGAGATAGCGAGGAGTCAGACTGAGACAACGGAGCCGTTACTGCCTTCTGCCAAGCTGCTATATTGCTCAACAGAAGGACAAACAACATGTCTCAGCGCAGGCGGCAATCTAAAATCAATGAATTTCGGGAGTTCAGACTCCGTGTGCATGATCACATGTCTCCTAGATCATTTCTAGCGTGCGAGAGCCGCTGAGGAATTTGTTAGAAGAATGTTTAATGGCACGAAGGAGACGGAAGGGAGGGAGGAAACCTTTTCCGAAGAGATGTGTATGAGCATTAAAAAGTGAGATTTAAAAGACTGGAGCACAAGTTATGTGACGCAAGTTCAAAAGGTCATTAAGTTGATGTTGAGCAACAAATATCAGGGTTTGGGTAATATTTCATACCAGGAAGTATCTAACCAATTAAATGAGGCTTGAAACTTTGGGGGGAAAAAAATCTACATTCCTCAAGGTCAAAACTTCTTAAAAGATACACGCTATAAAAATAAAGATCCATCTCATCCATTATAGTGAGAGAAGCTGAGGAAAGACTTGACAGACCAAAATGAAAGAGGAACAAAAAAATCTCTCGGCACAAACACAGAGATTTTAACCTCGAGAGTTTAATGGAGGGTTTTGGGGAACACACCCACAATCTGAGCTTATGTGCACACACAAATGCGGAAACACACACACACATACACACACACACTTACATCTCTTTTTTAATGAACCCCAAACACATGTTAACAAGATGAGAGAAACATCTTCTAAAAAGACACCCACAGTGTGGCTGGTGTTCCAGCTCTCTTAGCTTTACCAAAACAACTCCTCTCATTTTTCTGCTCTCTCTTTTTCTGTGAAGATACCCACATAATGAGCGCGGTTACAATACTCCTACATTCTCCTCTCCTCCGGGGAATAAAGCCACAATATAGGCCCACTCCCAGTACTGTTAAAATGACCCCTCTCCTCACAGTAGGACAACTTCTTCCCCCCATCTTGATTCTTTTTTTCTTCTTAACTACCACTTTCAAGCCATCACTTGTTCCTGTCACTGCCTCCCATGCAATAAAAAAAAAAAAAAAAAAAACAATGCTTTGCAAATCATTTCAGAAGCTGTGATGGTGGGAATGGGACCGTGTGTTTGTTCTCACCCTTGTGCATCTGCGATTCCTCTGTTTTCCACCTTGATCTCGCACTCTTTGATCATAGAACTCAGAATCACCTGCAGAGGGAAAGAAAGAGACAGATTTAGCTGAAACATTAGCCTCACAAAGCACAAAATGCAATGCTGTTTGTATGACACTTATATGACTGTCTTTAACTACAGGATTGGTACAAAGCACGTGAGGTTAGCCTAGCTCAGTCCCGACATGACAAAATAAGGACAGTATTTGTATGTGTTAATGCATGTCAACTCCTGAATGAGACGGTTCGCTCAGTTTGGAAAAAGAATTCTCGTATTTGAATGAAGTATGTTGACTTAACAGACAGAATGGATTTGCAGAGAGGAAAACAGTCAGCTGATCGTTAGTCACCTCGGGAAACTGCTCACATGAAATAGATTCTGAGACACAAATAAATCAAGTAGAGGTGTGTGTATGAGTGTGTCTGAGAATGAGGTAAAGAGTCAGACTGTCTGTCTTTGCTATTACTATGTGAGATCCCCTAGGAGTTAGAGACGCAAAAAAGGAGACAGTCTGGCCGAAGAACGCTGGTGAGATACTGTACTATGTGAGTGAGTGAGTGAGTTTGCCCGTCTGTTGATATCATCAGCGTCTGAATATATGCATGAAATTCCCCCTGTGTACGCGTCGAGCGTGGACGCATGTCTGCGTCTGCTGACCTCATGCTCCGGTGAGAGTTGCTCCATGTCGGCCCGGAGACACCTGAGGCCAGGTAGGAAGTGGTTGACCATCACCTCCTCGGAAATGACTGTGCAGGAAGTCAAGGTTGGATGAAAACCTCTCGAACTAAAGCACCTTGCAGCATCACAAATGAACACATTACTGAATGCACGCAGCGAGAAAAGACGTTAACTCGTCACCATCCAGGCTGCCACGCAGGTTTAAGAAAGTGAAATGTGGAGTTAATTTTAAAGTTTTACATTAAAATGATTAAAGTCCCTGTATTGCTATATGGCAAACTCCACCATAGGAGGTTGACACAAACTTTCCAGCTCAACGCTCTTCCTTCAACTAGGACTGCATGTGTTCTGCCACCTGTCACAGCCAGTGAAGCTGTACGGGACACAGAGCGAACGCATCTATATTTTTAGATATGGGAATGTACAATTTCAGAGCTTGTCGCACTGATTACAAGAGAAAAGAGTGCACTGGGAGGTAAAGCCTCTGAGGTTAGGCCTATACCTCCTGGATACTGCTGCACTGTGAAATCACAGCCTGACAAAGATCCACAGAAATGAACCTCAGACCAGCTGTCCTCTGTATGTGTGTGTGTGTGTGTGTGTGTGTGTGTGTTGGAAGTGGGTGGGGTAGCAGATGAGAGATGGAGTAGAGAGAGGAAAAAGTGTGAGAAAGGAGAAATAGTAAGAGGAGAAAGAAGGCAGAGGCAGAGGCAGAGGTAATGTAAACGTGAGATCCATCCTGGGAACTGTAACCAAGGATTGACGTTGATGTTCAGTTCCTTTCCTCCGCTCTCTCTCTTTCTTTCTCATCCTTTCCTTTGCTTAACCAACCCTGTAATTACTTCTAGCCCCGAAATGGAGGCAGCTTATTTTCCCTTTCTCCTCCTGCCAAATGACAGACAAACTCTGCCAACACACACACTGAACCACACACACTCAGGCACCGGGGCCACGCTGATACACACCATACAGATACACAGGCATGATCAGGAGCACATCTGACCCGTGCAGCTAGCGTCTGAACAGTTATTTTAACAGCCTTCCCTTTGACTCACAGTTATGAAAGCTAACCATGAACCCTAGCCAACCCTTGATGTTGATTTCTGGTAAATCATTTGGAAATACATGCAGCAGATACAAAAAGCATGAGTGAGCTGACCTCTCCATAAGGTCAAACTGCTACCAGTATGTGGACAACAAATAACAGTCCTCCCATTAAAAGGAAATCCAGGCTGATTAATATCCTGTATGCTAATTCCTATGGACCTTATTAATCATAACCTATAGAAGGATACAGCAGCAGGAGAGGGCGCTGTAGGCCTCGAACAGCTGGGTGGCGATATCAATCCTCTTACTCTCCGTCGCCTGGCTGTTGTTAGCCAGAGCCAGCTTGTGAAGATGTGGCAGCACGACTGGAGAAAGAATTAAAGAGTTTAGACATGGTTTTATTGCAGAGATTAAAAAAAAATAAATGTCTGTCTTCTACATACACTCATCTCTAAAGCGGGGCTCTGCATTGGGTCCGACCCTTCCAAACGTCCTGATGATCTCCATGTGTAAAGAGTGCTGATCTTGATACTGAGGGTCTTCCAGGAAGGATGCCAGCTGCATTTTGACACGCTCCAGCAGCTACACACACACACATGCACAGACATTTGACAGTAGTTAAAAACGTATTTTTAGATTATTTGATTAAAACACATGAGTCATGTGAACGGTCTGACATGTAGTTTCCTACCTCTTTTTGTGTGACAGTCTCCATGATGGTACCGAAGGCAGGAATAGTGGATATCCTCACAGAGCTAAAAACAGCAGGAAAGCAAGATAATGGTTTCACCATTCATAGCCACTGTGTCTTTTTTGTTGTTTTTTTTACTAGTTTCTCCATGAGTGCGTCTTTGGCAAAGAATCCGAATGAGTCAAATATTCTCTGTAAAAATTTATCAGGTTCATTTCTACATGTTTGAATCACCAGATGGCCTCATGTTAAGACATCGTTAGGGAGGTACTCATCAGGTTTTCTGATATCATTTTCAGATGTTTTTTTTTTAATAATGCTGGTAACTGTTTTAAATATTGATTGAAGCTATGCATTTTACGCAAACTCTCGATTATAATGGCACATCAAGTTCCCAGTAAGCAGTTATACTGAAACCACAATGAAATAGGTCTACTTAGGTTAACACATTGTTCAAGGTTTTGTCCAAACAGTGATTACATAGTGATGACATGGCAGTAACCACAGTAATGACTGAAACACGTGTATTGTGCTGCCAAGTTTAAGCTCTGACTTGCTTAAATTATTCCATAAATTTACAATACAAAGAGAGTACCTACACACTGCAGACACAGCTCCTTTTGATTTTATTAAAGACATTTCGACCAACTACAGGTCTTCGTCGGGCCAAACTAACATTATTACATGACCAGAGGCTGTGAAATTCAAAGAAAATATCAAAAATGAACTATAGATGCCAGCTGCATAAAATGACAAGTTCAATTATATTTGCCAACAGCCGCAAGTTGGGAAGACTGTGAGAGTTGACTTTGCTTTTTAACTGGTAGGCTCGGTATTTATTGTCCTAGTATCTGATTCCATGATGACAAGCAAAAATAGCAAAAATTTGCAATAGATATTTGACCAAGATATATATCTGTCTGCCTTTTTTCCTACTTTATAACTTAATCTATTCATTAACAATTGAGTACTGTATAACTCTTGACAATCCCCAAAAATAAAAGAGATTACTTACTATTCAAAGCGATCATTTACTTTTCAAATTCATGATCGTCAAGGCACAGCAAATCAAAAATAATGCAAAACACGATGATGCGTATTAGAAATATCTGACTGGTATGAACTGCGGTAAGCAAGGTTAATGGGTGATGTTAGATAATCATTCCGCTGTCAGTAGGAGCAGGAAAGATCGAAAGATACACATGGGCCATCTTGGAATTTGGAGATTAAAAATCAATTTCTCATTCTAACTCTAAGCATTCATTCTTACTCCACAGATTGTGGTCCTCATGCTAAAATTAATCAAGGCAACCCCCCCCCCCACCTCCTCCCCCCAGAACACATGTTAAGATTTAAAAATCAATATAAGTTGAGTCTACAAGTGTGTGCCCATTAGCATGTGTATTTCAATACAGAGACTGATGAGGTGAAAAGGGCTGCATTCCAACAGTGTTGCTGCTACTTTCATCATCTTGTCTTATAACAGACATGAGGGCTGGATATACACTAGCAGATCAAAGAGGTTTTCTCTGAATAACTGTCAAAGCATGGCTACAAGTCTGTCCCCTGTTCACACTGCAATGAAAAGCATAAAATGTGTGACACGAGGAAAGATTTAAGTACTCATCCAATTTCAAATGTTTAGCCAATCATTATGGCTCACTAGCTCCAGATGAGTGGATATTGAAGACAGGATACAGGAAGAGACACGAATGACTACAGGCTCTTACTTCCCTTTCCACTGGATTTTTGTGGTTGTTGAGGAAGCTGCCACATCAGCTAGATATTCACACAAGGTTTTTTTTTTTATACCCATTCTAGCTCAGTGAGGTAGACGCTGCTGGACACTGTAAGGATGCAGCCCACAAAATGACAATGTTCACAGAAAGGTTTTCTTGTGTTGATTGACTCACAATTCAGGCCCACTGCACAGAGTTATAAGGGCCGGAGCCGCCCGGCGATCTACTAATGCTTCACTCATGCCTCGGAGAACCAACTGCAAACCCACCACACAGCAGGATGAGAGAGAGGGAGAGGCAGGGTGGGAGGAGGTATAGACAGACAAGAGACAGGAGGAGAGCGGGAAAGAGAGAGGAGAAAGATCGAGGAAAAGACAGAAAGATAGAGAGAGGGGGGATGATGTAGAAGAGAGAGAGAGGGGAAAAAAAATAGAGTGACAGGAAAAACGGAGAAAGTCGGGGTGAAAACCAACCGCTGGTTGACGGGTTGGTGAGGAGGAGGAGGAGGAGGAGGGGCCCTGCTTCAACGGAGTGGGGTGGGGAGGAAGAGGAGGAGGGGGACGGGTTACGGATGAGCATGCTGGGGGTTGTGTTATTGCCGCATGCAGGCAATGTGCACGCACAGATTTGGCAGAAGACGCAACATGAGTGAATAACGGTTAGTGTTGCAGACTGATGATGAGGCGACGAGAGCTGGCATGAATTATTGTTGCAGATTGATGATGCAGACATGCATATTGTTAGTGTTAACAGTGGTTACGCTGATGAACCACCTCACGGCCAAGCCAGATCCTATACAGGAGCAACTTCCACACAACCACTGACAACTAAGCCTTTTGGTTATGACTGTAATAAAGGTAGAGAACAAAATGAAGCATAAAGCAATCTTAGAAATTTAACCGGAGAATCTGAAGAACATAAAATTGTAAATTTAAATCATTATCACGATATTACTATACATTATTTTAGAGTTACGTTGAATTTGCTCCTGGCAGTCACAGACTTGTTCCAGTGTGATAGTTCTCAGGCGGCAAAGAGAAGGGGGGAGAGAGACGCGGCGCAGTTTATTGTTGGTGTTCCACTTACATTTCGGGGTCGGAAGACAGTGTGATGAGAGCCGGCACCACTCTCTGAGCTACCAGCGTCTCATTCACCCCCTTCACCAGCAGCTGATCGGATTGGACAGAGCCAGCCGTGATGTCACAGAGGTAGGCGGGGCATTGGGACAAGAGCGAGCAACACCGCCAATAGATAGATAGAGAGAAAAGAAAGAAAGAAAGAAAGAAAAAAAAAAAAGCAAAACAGAAAGGGGAGGGAAAAAGAAAAAAAACAAACACAAAAAAAGATAGGAAGAAAGTGATATACAATGACAAGAACTATAGCTGCAAGGCACGGAACGGCACTGCATGTATCAAGCGTGTGTATACACACATTCACGCACACACATAACACACACACACACATACACACGCACACACACACACACACATGCACACGCAGGTATGCAGAAGAAATGGCAAAGCCAACAATGCTAAAAACTGCACAAATACCGTTACAGTAAGGTGAGCATAAAGCTGTGGGCTCTTTCCACAGACTCCAGGTCAGATTATGATTTCATCCACTTTAAAATCAATAAAATAACTGATAGTATGCTAATCTGATCTGGGAACTGTGGTAGAAGACCACATTTAAACCCACAGTTTTGACAATGGTGGACAGCTAAACACTATGGAATGGTGACAGTGAGGTGTGTGGGGAAAGTACTTCACAGTAAAGGAACAAGGGGGAACATGGATACAGCCTACCACTCCTCCTCCCCCAAAGTTTAGGTCATTCATAGGCCTGGTTCCACTGTTACACATATATTCTCATCTCAACGTTTGACTTGAACGTGTTCACAGATCTCAAAGGACAGGGAGGTGTGATTTATTGTGGTTGTTTCCCATGGCTTAGGCCAGGAATTTTACCTTGGGAAACTGGTTTAAAAGGGGATGCAATCAGTGGAACAAAATAGGGAGAAAACAGGGAAATGGCAGTCTCCCTTTAAAAACACTGTTAGTATTATATTTCCACAAGACCTGAAAAACTGAAAAAACGAAAAAAAAAAACGTTCATGAGAAAACATTTCTGATTCAATTACACTTTCCAACAACACTGAAAAGGATCAGACCTTGAACTCTTTTGACTATCTTTCAGGTTGCTGACTTTGGCCTTTCTCTGACATGCTGCAGATATTTATGTAGTCGGTTTTGAGACCAGCGCACAGTGAAATGTCTGGTGTAAACACTAGGAGGGTCTAGTCGTACAGTTGGAACCAGGGCGCTGATTAGTGCTACAGGGGTTCTAGGAGTCTTTACTCACACTTGTAGAACAGAGCAGCTAAACATTAAATGCATGTTAAACAGCAGCAATAGCAAGCAGAGCTGGCACATGTACAGCAAAAAGGTTAATATGATGAATCTATAATATACTGCAAAATTATGTATGATTGCACAAGACAAGTTTAACTCATAATAAGGCCATGATTAAATAATTACAAATAATCAAAATACAGAAAAAATTAATTGGATCACTATTTCATCTATATTTGTGCAGCCATGTTATATTCTACTGGTAATTTGCAGTAAAGTAACATTTCTTTTTGTCATTTATTCTTATGTCTTAACACAATTTTTAAAAAGAACAATTTTGTCAACAATGGCACATTTTAGGTAGCATTAAAGTAAATTATGTCTGATCAAAAATCTAAGAATCTGTGATTAGGTCAACACAGTGTCTGAGTGAGTGTGTGTGTGTGTGTTTTTTTTGTACCTCAAACATCCTTGCTGCAGTACACCGCACCAGCGCAGAGGTATGAACTACACCGTACCACAGAACAGTCAGCAACAATTCGTGGTACACTGGGTTGGCACTGAAAAGAGAGAGAGGAAAAAAAAAAAAAAAAAGTCAAAAAAAAAAAAAGAGTCTGCAAAATTTTGGGGACTGATAGCTGATTTTCTAATCGTGATTCAATTTTGTGACAGACAAACCTGTCAACATACAGTGAGTCATATTTTTAAGAGGTGAATTTTTTGTGTCACAAGCCATAAGGGGGTCAATTTGTGTGTGTGTGTGTGTGTGTGTGTGTGTGTGTGTGTGTGTCTCACCCGAGCTCCACAAAGGAGGCCTTTAGGCTGTCCAAAGGTGCATGAGACAGGGACAGCGTTGTCATAACATCCTCCAGGAAACCCACTAACAACTTTCGATCCTCCTCCTGCAACAGACGGATGTGTACATCAGTAACATCATGCGGACATGAATATATAGTGAAAAGGTTAAAAATTAAATCTGGCATTTGAATATGTAAACATGTGTGTTATTTTCTACAAATCAGTCGGGCTGCAGTTGAAACAAGTGAGTAATCAGGCTGTCCTAAATATCTTATATTGACATTTTGCGTTGAAGGTTAACACAGCGCTCCTGCGCTCCACTTTGTTTTGCAAGTGTCACATCATTTTGTGAACCTACATTAAAAACAAAAACATGTGGCTGCTTGGTGTGTTTTGTGTTTCACACTTGACTAAACTCTGTAACCACTGACTTCACAGTTTATCTCATGATCTTGCTTTCAATTTGACAAGCATACATTAGCTGAATGTGTCGCATTGTATTTTCTATTATGTGTCCTTTGTGGGTTTTTTTTTTTTGCTTTGTACTGTTTGTTATTGTGCTGTTATATGTTTTAATTGTGACCTGCTGAGCTATAAGCTAACTCTGGTACAGTACATCAAATGGTAACATTTATGTTTAACACTGTTCATGGTTCCAATAAGTAAATAAATAAATACTATAACACAAGAGAGAACAAGGGTAATTTCTAAGTATATAAAAAAACAATCAACTATACAGAGGAAATAACTTAAATGACTTATCAATATAGATCTTATCGGACAAGGCACTTGACAAGTTACCTGGTTATAACATGTCAGCACTCCAGTCGCATAGATGGGGACTGTGGCTTTGGTGAGAATACCGTTCCCTGCTGAGGCATCTGACACGGATGAAAACAACACCAAGTAGGTCAAAAGAAATGTTACATTGAAAATCCAGCTGCAAACATTAACATGTTGCTGTGTCAAGCCATGACCTTTCTTTCTTGCGGTTGCATTGTATTATAGTCTTTTGATGCTGCTGATTAATTGCAGCAACACATATTGTCATCTTCACCTTTTCTGAGATTGACATTTTCCTCTATGCACAACTATGAGTCAAGATGCTACACTCACACTCTTCTCACTCTGTGTTTATCCTATTAATATCATGTGAATTATCATCAATTTTCATCAATAATTAAAATATAACAAGATACAATAGAACATAACAGGATACAGTTTATCAAACTGTGCTCAGCATTTGATAACATGACTCTGTCTGCAACAATGTGTCAACCGCATTCATTAAATCATTGCGGTTTTACAAAAAATCTACTGGATAGGACGATTGCAATGTAAGGTCACAATGACCTAAACACAGACTGGACCTCAACACTAAACACATTTCATAAATGACCACAATACCAAAGCTAAATCACTTGGCAGCCAGCTGAGACCAAGCATGTCCTATAACTACAGAAACATGTCCGGAATGAAAAGAAAAAAGAGGGGAACACCCATAACTGACTCCAAATAACTTGTTTACATCAACAGCGTCTTTGTCTGAATTCCACCTTCCAACACTCTCTTCAGAGAGCTGAGAAAATCTTGCAACACTTGCACATATTTGTGTAGTTTTGATCTGCACTCACCAACATTCTCTTCAGATAGTCTGAGAATCTCTTGGAACTGTGGTTTAACCTGAAAGGTCAAGAGGATAAACAAAATTATTTATAAATGCCTTTGACATTCACTGTAAGGTGCTATTTTAAGCATCTAATACTTCAGATGGGTTTTTGATGAGAGCCTTAACAAGGTCACAGAGAGAAAATGTGGTTACAACCACTGCTCTTGGACTCAACAATTAACGCCTGATAAACACAAAGTCCACTCTGTGTTCTACTGTTGAGAATAAAGTAGCAACAGCTGTGTGGGGGCGTAGTATCGCAAAACTTAATTTACATATTTGTCATCTCAGGAGCAAAAGGTCGAGCAATGCTTTGTGAGACTTTTGGTGATATTTTTTGTTCTATTGTGGGACTTTTTCAGGGCACTACATAATGTATACATTTAACATAAATTTCAAAGACTGAAATTGGAGCAAAAGGAATATGGTGCACTTGTAAACGGGGATTAAATGTTTGCGTATTCGGGTGGAGGGGTGGGGCTGAGATTAACTGAAGTGAGAGAGACTACTCCAACTCTAAGAACACATGTCTATCTAAGAACCAAAGTTGCTGGTTTTGGCTTTACCTTAGTGTTGGTGAAGATCTTGCCGAAGGTGCGACAGAACCTCCAGAAGAAGCGAGAGAACTCATGGACGCAGGTTGATGATGTCACGTTGATGCGACCTACGATCTCTATGAGCTGCGGAAGCCTGGAGACAGATTATACATGTCGAAATCAGCTTATGTGCATGTTTGTTTACTTTTTTTTTTTTACTATGTACAAAGCTTTTTGTTTGAATTGTGCATACATGTGTGCATCTTTTTCCATGCATATTGTAACTGTTTATTTATGGGTGTGTGTTTTCTCACAGTTGGTTGACAACCCATAACAGGCTGTCCCAGCCGGTGGTTCCTTCATGCTCTAGCTGGTGGTCGTAGAGTAGCAGGAGGGCACTCAGCATCTCCCTGCTGCCTATGATGGTCGCCACATCCTGGAGGGGAGAAGCTGGCCTGGGGAACCGGGTCACTGCGGGGACAAAGACACATCATCAGAATGAGTGAATCTCTTCTAATGGTGACCTTTGTGTGTATGTAGTTGTCCTACCTTCTATTGCCGGTATGTCTCCATGGAGTTTGGCTCTGCTGGTGAAGGGTGCGTTCTGCAGCACCACAGCAAATAGAGGAGGGATGAGAGACTGCAGGGCTGACAGGAACACGTGAAGCTTGTGTTCATCCAGACCATGTTCTCCTTGCTACAAAAAGGTAGGAACAGAGGAGAAAGCGATGATGACAGCAGAAGTGAAGAACTCCAAGATACGGGCCCGGAAATGACGGGCATGCGCACGTACATGTATGTAAAGAGAACGAACACTTACCAGAAGTAGCTTCTCTATGCGTGCCAAAAGAGAAGGGATTAGTGCAGTGTGCAGGGTGCCCAACTCTGTGGTCCAGGCAGCAAAGGCAGGGATGAAGACCTGATGGACTGCGCTGACCACCCGCTCTGATGGGTCCCCAAGTGACAACAGCATCAGCTCAAAACCCTGACAAACACATGCACAAAAGAAAGGTGTAAAGACTAACCCGCTAGCTTGTAGAGAAGCAGCGATATTAAACCCACGGTTATTTAACTGTAATTTCCACATGGTTGTTGCAACACGGTTTCACAAGCGAGAACAATTCTTGCAAAATGCTGCAGCAATAATAACACCTACATGCAAGCTGGTAGCTGTTTGTGGCACATTTACTTGAAAAGTAAGAGTGAAAGTAGTGTTAGCGTTAGCAAATTCTGATACATTTTCTACTCTAAAAATACATACCTGGGAGTATTTGTCAGGGTCATCTATGTAACCCATAATAATACCCAGACTCTTGACCACAGCCTCTCTGACCATGTCAGCCTTATCCTCAGCTAGCATCTGCTGCAACATGGACAAAACCAGGGAGCTACGAATCTCCTTCTGTAGAGAAAGAATGGAAGAAATAGAGGCAGAGACTTAATCTAGATTATATTCATCTATACACACACATGCACAGCCCTTTTTAATTCTGTATACACATCCTCTTACAGGCAGGTATGGTGCTAAGGCTCCACAGGATTCCGCCACCAACAATCTCCTCTCTGGATATTTGTGGTTAATCTGCAGAGAAATACAACACAATTTAAGAGGAAGAAATGTTGAAAGAAAGAGAGGAACATAAATTGAAAGGAGGACAGAGAGAGACAGGAGGGCAGCCACCATGGAATGGAAACAACTCGAGTATCATCAACATGCTGACCCTGTGGAAACCGCTATTTGTCTTTCTAGACAGATTCTCAGCCTCTAAACTGCTGGCAGCTGTTGTTGCCATGGCAGCGGATTTTGTTTATCAAAAAATGTGTTGCATAAGGTGACACAGGTGGCAATGAAAACAAAACTGCTATCACATACGTCAGGGACACAGTGAAAGTGTCAACAGTGATTTTCAGAATCAGAACATGTGACTGCAACAACACTCAATGGTACGCTCAATAAAAGCAAGAGGCACCTGCATTTCTAATATCGTGCCCCATAAAGTAGAAATACAGTGTCACAGGAAGATTTGGTAAGTGACATAATGTCACATCGTATCTTCTATGCCATGAAAATTACTGCAATCAGAGATTGCATTTGAATTTTACTCATTAAATCTGAATTTGTCATGCTAATACTTAAATAAAAGAGCATGAATTAATAAATGCACAAGCTGAATTTGTAATTATGTGATTAAATATTAATATACAGCACTGTCTTGTTCTCTTGTGATACACTATCTACTGATTGATAATGTGTCTCAATTGAAAAGCAATCATTAACTTTTGTCTGAGATGTCGGAGATAGTTGGCAGAGCAAACCTATTGTAGCACATAGGTTGGTCAACGGCTGATTTTCATTTTGGAGCAGGTGTGGGTGAAGCAATGCAGAAATATTCAATAACTCAGGCCATCTGCGGTGTATGTACTGTACCTGTTCCCAGCACTGAGGAAGTAGTTCAGCCTCGACACGTGTGGGACCCACATGCCTCGCAAACGCAACACACCCCGTCAAGATCATTTGTCTTTGGAAACACACACACACACACACACACACACACACACACACACACAGAGAAACATATGAGAACAAAGTGCTGCATAAACTCATAGTTTCACTCTGTATCTTTGATGTCTTGGTTAAAAGGTCGACCAGTCAGCATAGTTAATTATATGCATGTTAAACGGTCTACACACACCTCTGCTCATCATCTGGTCTCTTGATTAGGTTAAAGAGGATGTGGAGGAGCTGGTCTCTCTCTTTAGGCTCTGGGTGAAGGCAGGCAGTACACAGGATGAGAGGAATCAACTCCTGACCGAGAAAAAGAGACAGATAGACAAGTTGCATCAGTTCAGATGATTTTGCAAAAGTAGCGTGAGGTTACAACACACAGGGAAAGGATGGTCGTAGCAGTCAAGCAGGCCAGGAAGTCTATGGAGTAGCGGGGACGGCAGTGGGGGGAGAGGGCTTTTATTAGGAGAGAGAAAATGGGGAAAAAAAACACAGCGGGTCAACACTGAAACCAACAGGAGTCCGTCAACACCGGTGAAAACATGCTTACCTTTTAATACCTTGTTGGTGTTATTCCTTGACTTATTTGGTTCTAGTCACATACACACAATTAGAGCCACATACTTAAATTAAAATAGAAATTAAAATCATGCATGTGCACGCCCAGACACACCAGGGCACAGCTGCATATAGACAGACACACATGTACATAATGCACTAGTCCCCTTGCAAAAACACAGCTCTATCCCAGAGTTCAGACAGAGTTCATGGACCTTCCAGCCAGAGGGGAGAGCGCTCAGCTGCCCTTGATACAGGGCTTCCATGGCCAAATTGTGGTCAGCCCTACATTCCCGCCACACACACCCAAATTAGAGAGTGCATACAGAGTTAAAAATATGTTTTTTTTTTCCAAACTCTATTTTTTTCCAGGAAGATATGATATTTTCCTGTCAAGTGCTGGACGAACAAGCAAAACCCCAACACTGGATGGACAGATGGACCTGACAGAGAGACTTTGGGTAAAGATAGGCTGTAATGAGTCACTCGCTCAACACTGGCCCAATCCTCTGAAGTAAGTGCCATGGTTATTTTTTAAAAAGTAAAAATATCACATTTAAGTATCAGATGGTCATTTTAAGTGGTTACATGACTAGTTCACTTTGGGTGAAGTCAGTTCAAGCGTCAAAAAAGCAGCAAAAACCTGAAAATTAACTAAGCTCAGCCAAATGTAACTGTCACATTCAATAATCATCTACCCTGACCTCTGAAAATGCTAAACATCTTCAAAAGAGACATTTCTGGAAACTCAACAGTACTGGCCTGATAAAACAAATAAATGAATTCATAGAGAGCACACATCTAAAAGGCCAGAACCCACGCTGACCGTGTTCTATTTCTGTGTGAACTTCTGATGTGAAGACTTCTTCAGGAGGTTAAGCATCTGACCAGTGCTGGGTAAACATTGTGGGCAGGTAGAGTGGACAGCTCGACGCCAGGACCCAGAGGCCCGGGGTCCTGATGCTTTATTTCAAAGAGCAGAGCTCCTGCACTTTTCTGCACAAGGGTCACCATGTGAAAGTGTCTGCATCCATATGAAGAACTATTTTGTTGATTTTGATGTCCTACATTGAAATTCCACCATATGAATATTTAATAATTCATTTATTATGAACATTTTGTTTGTTAGTAAAAGTTATAAAACTTTGTTTTCTGTTTTGACACACAGATAATCAAATGGAATGCATAAGTCCCCCGTGGGTGTCTTTTTCCTAGTATTTGTTATCCACACTGACTCTCTATTGCATTGTTAGAGAAACCAGAGCCCAAGTACAAAACATTCACAACAGAATATAAAGCTATGTGGACATTTTGTTTTTTTCTTCTTCAAATTACCAGGGAGAAACAAATGTGTTACATTCAAGGATCTGGGCTTTTATAATACCTTAAAGCATAAAGTCTTCTTATTATTTATCTCTGAAAGGTTTGTGTCTCATTGCTTCATTCAAATTTAAACTTTTCAAAACATAAAAAAAAAAGTTTATCTGACCAGTAGAAAAAGGAAATCAGTCATTACGGCTTATATTTACTCTCTTTATAGTTATACCACTTCCAAAGCCTTAACACCCCCACCCCTCTTTACTGTATATTGACTGTAATTAAGAACAAAATTATGTATGGAATGACCACAAATAAAGCTTTTTTTCACCAAAAGAAAAGAAAAATACAAACAAAGCAGAGCTATACAAACAATACACTTCACATTGAGCAACAGTGCAGCAGGGTACTGAAGGAATAGTCTAATGATTTACAGTGTCTGATAATACAGCCAGGTGGCAGGCAGAGCTTCAATACATCATTCCGCCGTTTCAAGTCAAACACCTTTTGTTCTTAAGTGGGTGGCACAATCAAACAACTGAAGGTGTGTCTCCAGGCTTGCGGTGGTTAGAGAACTTGCAAGATGAAAATGGGAGCAGCTGCGCGTATTTATGTACTGTATGTCATGGCTAGTGGATATAACGGACATTGTACAAAGTCCACACCACTCAAGTAGGACCCCGAGGGCTCAATACTCTGCTGTTTTTTTCTTATTTTTTTTGCCACTCTTGCCTTCAGTTTGTTTTTCTTGATTTTGCAAAGAGATTAAGTTCTCCATAACTGTTTGTGGTTGATCAGAACACCATAACCATGGCGATATGCAAAGCAGCCAGGCTGAGAACTACCCCAACCAGACTAACCTCTTTCAATACACTTTTTTTCTTGATTTCTTATCAAGTTTAAACACTGGGTGCAAAATTCAAGTGCACAGTATTTGTATACACACGGACACACATAGACACAAATTGCATGCGGTCAGTTATGTGTAAACAGAGCACCAGGTGTCTCTGCATAATAGCTGGTAATATTTTGTTATTGCCTAATATACTCTCTAATCTGCTTCCTTCATTCCTAAGAAGAAATTTACATTCAACTTACATTAAAACATACACAAACATCCCCCACATATCAAATACTTAAAATACAAATTTGTTTGGTTTAATTATTAAAATACAGCATGAAGCTACTTGTAAATACGTTGCTAAAAATGTTATCAGATTAATTAAAATCACTCCAAACTTGCAGCCATTAAGGCAATGATTAGAGCTGCAGCCACTGAAACAGATGGGGAACCAATTAGAAAAAGGACAGAGTAAGGATACACTGGGTTTAAGAGACATACAGTACATAACCCACCTAAGGCTAAAACTGCATATCTTAGGTCTTTGTTTCTCAGTGCTCCGTTAGCTAGGAATGAATTTCCATATTTTCTTTCATGACAATGCTAGATAACATAACAATTGTTAGACAGAGCTATTGCTCTTTAAAAAAATTAATAACTCTGGTAAGTCAGTGCCTAAGTTACAGCAGTTGTAACCAACAGGAGCTGGGCATTAGTTACATATCATTGGTCTGGTTACGTGAGAACCATGCAGATGAGTGCGTGAAAGACTCACCTGGCAAAGATGCGCAACCATTCTCTAGAGGAGAGGCATGCATGAGAGTGAGAGAATGAGTGAGACTAAAAGAGAAGAATAAAAATAAAACCAGTGAAGGCAAAAGGACAGCAAACGTGAGTGTGGGGGGGGGGCAAAACACTAGAGGAGATGATGACACCGGTGGAAACAAACGCCATCATGAAAGAAGGTGAAATTTTCAATCAATAGATAGACACAAGTCAGCTGGGTATTTGCAGGTTACAAAAGCCCCATGTTTACTCTTGTTAGCGCTGCAAATCTCTTAATCAGCTCTCAGCTGGCAGAAGATGCAGTCAAATCTGCAAAGGGCCACAAGATAAAGGTGATAAGTGTTGCATTAGCAATTGAAGTTTGAGGCATTAGCATGATTATCATAAACAAACCAGAGATTACACACATTAGGGCACTGCCGAGAATACTGACAGCCTCTACAATGTGTGGAACACTACATTGCAATTTAGTTGAATTTTGGGAATGTCTTGTGGCACAAACCAAGATGAGGGTGGCGTTCTTTCAAAGCAAACAGAACCAAATCTTTCTCACAATAGTAGATGGTGTGAATCATCAGCAGAAAAATTACTTCAATATGTTTATGCTGCTCAGAAAAGCTACTAAGAAAACTTCTGCCTGAAGCTACAGCATCCAGTGTTTTATGAGATTTGTGAAAAATGAAGAATCTGGCACTAAACTGAAACATGAATGACATAATATATCTTAACCATTACCTAGTTTTTAAGGCGTCACTGATAAAAATGCTACACATAACACCTTAAGAATTTCCGCCCTGCTTAGCCTTGCTGCTGTGTGTGTATCTATTGGACAGTAAGAGGAACCTGTGATAATGACAATAATGAAAGGGGGTACATAGAGGAGAAGAAGATGAGCAAGAGAAGCAGCTGAACAGGATTTACCTCTCGTTTAGCGAGGAGGACATTGGGGACGATGTGAGGGAGGCAGCGGCCCAGCATTAACATCACGCTCTCCTCGCTGTCTGCTATACGAGACACCTGAAAACGAGAGGGGCGTTACACTGTGTATGTTGTCATAAGTGTACTGTTTGTATGTCTGCATTAAAGTGTGTTAAGTGTGTGTGTGTGTGTGTGTGTGCTGACCTCTGCTCCCAGGCGGCTATCAGAGCACATTCTGCAGAAGGACAGCAGGGCTTGCTGGAAGGCTGGGGATAACTTCCTGGGATAGGGCAAATAACCAAAAACAGTTAGTGGAGTCTGCACCACTTGATCTGTGCTCCGCAAGAACTCTGGAGATTTCGCTGACCACTGAATGATTTGAGGATTGGACTGGACCACCCTTCCAGAGAGCTTAGTGCTACCACTCTCCCATGTCAAGACCGTGTATGTCAGTGGGAAAAAAAAAAAAATCTATAGATAGATAAAGTTCAGCCACAAGACATTACAGCGGCACTTAAATCTGAGTGATATATGTGAGGATATGAATGAAACACAGTATTCCTTTGACCAGATGATTCACCAGTTGATGCACTACAGCATGGTGGGATAGTGGTAAAAAAATGTTTATTCATGACCAAAAGTCCAAAGTTCAATTCCCACTAGAACTGCTGTGTGCTCTGGGGAAATAAAGCCAGTGCCAAATCCTACATTTTTACTCAAGAGGACATGTCTTAGACTTGTCTAACATGTGCCGTTGTATACTGTGGTTCATTGTGGCTATGTAGACTGATAACTGCCTCCATCTTGTGGATAAATTTTGTAACTACACTGGACAGCATAGAGGTGGTTTGCCCACAGGAAATAAATATACTGAATGTAATTTTCTGTACCACACAGCAAAATCTGTGAGAACAGATATTAAGGTATAACGGAAGCATTGCTATTTTCAAGTGTATATTTCTTATTTATAGAATGTTCAGGATAGTTAGACATCATAAATGTTTCTGAATATTTACATTGGTTTTTCATTATCGTTTTCATTTCCCGTTTTCAAAGTTTTTCCTGTGTGTGAATGTCTACTCACCTGTTTGGTTGGTCAAACTGGACGGGGGGCCGACTCTTAAGCTTGCTGTGGGACTGTGGGTGGGTCTGTGATGTGTTCTGAGTGGAGGGAGGGTTTGGGTCAGTTTCAGGCTCTGAAACACCCCGGATGTCCAGATACTGGCCGTTATCTGTAGGGGGCTGAGGGTTGGACTAGATCTAGTTAGTGAAACTACATCAAGAAATGTGCATACATACTGTTTATTACTGGCATAAATTAGCTCTGGGCATTTCACATTCAAATCTGACCACATACCCCAGAGAGAGGATCAGTGGAGGGGGGGATGGTGGAAGAGCAGGAGGGGTTGGATGTATTCTGGGAGCCCAGATCCAGAGTGGCCGGAGGTGAGGAGGAGACAGTCCGCTTCAGTGTCTGAATCTCACTGTGGGGTAGATGGAAGGAGACAGCCTGTCAGAAAACACTGGATGACTCCTATTCATAAAATAGTTGGCCAGGAACAACTTTGGATTGTGGTAGAGCAAATTTGTCTGAATCTTGATGGTGGCATTTCAAGATTCCACATGGAAGAAGAATAAACCTAATGCTTGAACTCTTCAAGTTCCTCTCATGTATCAGAGCAGGGCTTCTTTTGTAATTTCATGCAGCAGTGGCGCTTCGGGGATATTTCCATACTGGCTCCACCTCATGACTTCTTTTGGTCACAGTTATGGTAATAATGTGGACTGCAGTGCTGAAAACATTTTTAGATTTGTATGGATGCTTCTCATTTTATCCTAGCAACAGTGGTGAATGCTTTTTTTGTAATGGAATGCAACTGTTGCATAATTGGTGGAAATCATAGCAGCATCAGAGAATACTGACATATAGTATATGACACATAGAACAACTTTAGGCACTGTCACACCAAGTCATATATAGTGACTGATTGACTTATATATATATATAGATATAGATATATATATATACACACACACACTTGTATAACACGCACCTCTGCAGTTTCTTGATCTGCTCAGCTAGGCTCTGCTTCTCATTGTTGAGGAGACTGATCTGGTACTCCAACTCTTGGACGACTTCTGTCTGTTGCTATAGAGGAGAAAAAAAAAAAGAAAAAAAATCACAGACACTTGACAACCTCAGTTCAAGAGCAGGTGCTATAGTAGCCCAAAACGCTTTGTGTGCTGGTGATATTAAAAGAAACAGCCACTTTTTCATGCAGTTCCAGTCTTTTTACTGAAACAATGTGAATTCAGAAGTGGCAATTAATTTTTTCAATATCACCATTGTGGTTCTGTGGACAACCTTCGTTATTTTACTGTGATGCGTCAAAGCAGTTGACCTTCTGAGCAAATTGGCACTGCCTCTGTGTGTAAATGTACTGGTTTCAGCCAGATTCTGCCAGCTGCATAACTTTAAATCATGCAAATACAAAAAGTCAAGAGTGGGAGAAAAATAGCGGCGTGATAGAGGTTACCCATCTCTACTTTGAGCCCAAACATGGCTAAAAGTTTCAGCTGATGAACAACAGTACATTGATAAATTAAATTACACTCACACATGCACACACACACACACCTGTTGTGAAAGGTCAGGCTTCTTTGGGAGATCTTGGGAAATGCAGTTTCCTGGAAGATCACCCAAATCCACCCCCACTGCCACATCAGCTGTGTCCCGAGGTGAAGGGAGGGGAGTGCCACAGTTCCTGTAAAGCTGCAGTAGGTCGGGGGGTTTGGGGATGTTGAGGCCCACATCATCCCACAACTCAAAGTCCTGGAAACAAATAAAAAAAACTAAATGAGTAAGTTAAGTTGTATGCATAGAAAAAGGAGGAGAAGATTAAAGCTCAAAACAGGATGGCTGATCCAAGGTGCTGAACTTATTTATGGTCACATGACCCTCATACAAACAAGTCTGATACCTTCTATTTTGTTTTATTAACTTAATTACTGTGTATTTAAAAGCAGGCAGAAATAAATGATAAAAAATGTCACTCCCTTCAGACATTTGACGTTCTGTCTTTAAAACAAGTGGCAGCCGGAAAAAGCTTTACCTGATCATCATTTTCATCAGAGAAGGTGATGGATGAGAGTTTGTATTCGTTTTTTAATAAATATTCATTCACAAGGAAGTTTAAGGCTCTTTTCTCCAGTGGGCGTACAGGCTCCTGAGGTAGAGAGGAAAGCAGCTGTAAAATGATTCACTCAGCATAGCAGTGATACCCTCACAGGGTTTAAAGCAACACATTTTTATCTCTTGATTCATTTGAACAGAGGAGGTAAATTCAATAATCTTTCTAACACTTAAAAGACTCCCCACCTGAATTTCGGGACTTGACTTGAAGTTCTTTCTCTCCTGAGAGGGCACTTCGCTCTCTGAGAAAACGGAGAAGATATTAGATGAGTTCGAAAAGGATGTTGACCGTTATTCATCAAGAGGAATTCTCTTAGAAAAAAAAAAAAAAAAAAAAAAAAGAGAGAAAGCTGTAACAAAAGAGGGTTCAGGTGGAGAAGAAGTTAAAAGTACGCCACACCTGCTGCCTGAGTCAAGTTGGCGCGCAGAGCCTGAATGGTCTCCTTTGCTTTCCGTAGCTCAAACTCCAGCACTGGACAGGAAGTGACGACACACACACACAGGAAGTGCATCCAACCAAAGACAGGGAACAAACAAATAAAACAAAGATGGGCATGAAAAACAAAACTAACTACACAAAAGATCGTAAGAGTCATAAAACAACAAAACAAAAAAAAGGATGCATGCAAATCATGGGGTCTAAGGAACGCATGCAGCAGAGGATCATGGTAAAGCCAGCTGGATGACAATCTGTTTGACGAGTGTGTGTAATGCATTGAGACACATCTTAATAGTAGGATTTCCTGCCCTTGTTTTCCTCCCATTAATAGCACTGACTTAATTTGGAATCCAGTTATCTCAGTTGTTTTATTAGCATAACAAATGCAATGTAGCTGAGGTGAGAAAATCTATTAAAGCTACTGAATTGTAGCCTTGATTATCTAGGAGCTGTCTGACAAAGGATTTTTCCAGGCAAATGCCTTACTAAAAAGCAATTAAATAATTTGGGTTCAAGCCACTCAAAGGACAGCACTGCTCAGGTTTTGTATTTCTTATTAGACTAGACCATCATACTATGAACAACACAATCTAAACTATGAAGCTATGAGGAGTCAAAATGTTATTTAGGCGAAAACATGAATCACAATAATGTGAGCAAGCGGTTTCTGATGTCTTACACAATCAGAAGCAGCAAACATGTAGATGAAAATTGTTAATTTGTTCGTTGTGACTAATTCACGTTAGTTTTTCAAATTTGAGAGTCTAAGCTAACACTGAATAAAGAAAAAGAACACACAAGATCTTAGACACCTTAGATTAAAAAAAAATAAATAAAAAAACACACGCAAAAAGTAAGAAGCGATGGAGCAGGAAAACTATGTTGCATAGCTGTGCACTGAGAATCTGCCATATGTTGTGACCCTGTATATCAGCCCAGAGGTGTAATCTAATGTCTACCATTGTGGTTTAACGGGTGCTGTGGTAGGTCTCATTTCTATTTAAGGACTCAACACACCAAGGCTGTATTTTACAATTTCCTCTAAAGTCACTATTAAGTTTCAGTTTCCACAGCTTAAGATTACTGCGAGAAGAAATGTCATCAACATGCTAGTTGGACTTTTCTGACAAAAATCCACCCACTCTGACTCCATCATCCCTATCCTTACTCGCAGATCAATAGTGCACAGGATGCAAGCGTAAACAAAATGGAAAAACAAAAACTCAATAACTGGGAGAGGAAAAATAAATTAAAAAAAAAAAGAAAGAAGCAAAAAAGCTAGTCTGGATGGAGTGACTTGTCCAGTATTGTTCACTGGGGTTTGATCAACGTCAGGAGAAAGCCAGAAAACCCAGAGTCAGACAGCTGGGGGCAGGCAATCTTGGCAAGAGGAAGAGGTCGGGGTGGGGTGGGGGGGTGGGGGGGTGAGAGTGGAGGGGGTGGGTGAAGAGGGAACAAAGGAGGGGGAAGGTGCCAATTTGGGAAAGTGGGCAGTGTTTGAATGACAGTCATTTTAAAAAGATGCAGAATTTGTAGTTGGGAGCGTGGAACCAAAATCTCTGCTGCATGGTTTTAACTGCGCCCTTAAAATATTAATTTATAGTTTTCACCAACTGATAAAAGCCCCAAACCACCAGCAAGCTAGTGTTACTTACAACTACTTAAGTATTACTCTTTCCACTTTCATAATGCAATACACATTAAATCTAATGACATTTACAATTCATAAAAATGTAAACAATCAATGTAGGAAGAACTCTAATTCTCTCAGATGATTTACTGTCAAAGAAAGAAAAAAACATAAAACACAAAATATGCTATAATTTTAAGAAACATCTGTGCACAGTTCCATAAATCTATATTGCAGTTATGGATTGGGGCTTTTCAGGATTTAATGACTAACACTTACCGACCAAATGGGTGGATGACTACAGAAAGGTGGTAATGGATAATGTTAACTGTTCTATGTCATAGTGTGCAGAGCTCAAAAGTAATGCTTATATGTTGGCAATCATAAAATAGAGATAAAAACAAGAGGCAGACAACTTAACATATTATAGCTCCTGCATGGCTGTAAAGTATATTCTGCATAGATGTTAAAGAAAAAGGCTTATTAATGTGTTTATTTTCCTTTAGTCAACAGCATAAAAAAAAAACATAATCATTACACAACATCTGCAACCCGGCGAGCTGCTTGTAACTGAGCAGCTGCTCTTAAAACCGGTGTTCTGTGATGAAGTGACATCAGCGCCAGACTCAACCGTTAATGTTTTTTGGCTAAAACCGTCTACTGGTGTGTCACGACGGAACCACAGGGGAAAAGGAGTGTGATTTCAAACAATGCTGAGACAGGTCCTGTACTAAAAATACCACAGACTGACTCAACAGTGTGACAACTGACAGGAGGAGGCGAGGACACCTCTACCGAGTTAAAGAAAGAAATGTCTGAAGCGGGAATATGTTGACAAAGACAGTATTGATTCATTATGATATAAAACATTATGATACTGGTGAAAACACAAATGAGGTTGAGAACCGCTATGACATTAGTGTAGGCACCGAATACTAAAGCATCTGTTACATAGCAGTGTCACCGTGACAACATCAGGATATAATTCATCTTTTTTGACATCTTAGATTAAACTAACATGAATATTGCATCAATTGATGCGGCTGTCAAGTGTTTCTTTCTTTCCATGCCACCCTCTCACGCTCTGCTTCGTTCCTGATTTTTGTCCATCTTTTATTCCCCCCCACCCCCCCGAGGCAAGCCGGGTCTCTTGCTTCAAGCCATGACAGTATGGTTCATCTTACCTGCCACCCGCTCGTCTGACTCTCGGTTGCCGTCATCTGAGTAACGGGCAAAGTCCAGAGAGTCCAAGGTGCTGATGCTGCCTGCGCGATCTGAATAAAAGACAGTGAGAGACAGCATTTAGTTAGATGAGTCCACTGTCAAGCAGATATCAGATCCTAGTAACGTGACAATGTACTGATCCTAGAGAAATGTTGCTTTATATGTGCTTCCCTCTGAAGGGAGGTCAGAGGTCAGGGTCACCTACACACTGCGGTAGGGATTCAAAATGTTTTGGTAAAGGACACTTAACCAGGCTGGAAGCTTGAGTCAAAAGAATGGTGACTAACAATTTATCACCTTTCCACAAAACACATGGAAACTCTATGAAATGTAGTTAAAAGCTGAGCCCAGAGAAAAACTGTGTGGGAAGGTTATGCTTTAGCCAAGAAACATCTGAGTCACTGCGCTTGGGGGAAAACAAATCCATCATAACATGTTAAGACTTTGCTGAGACCTTTTCTCCAAGCTAACACCTCTAACACCGACCTTACATTTGAGTGTATGAACGCTGAGAGTATTGTTCACTCAAACAACACACAATGCTGATACGTAAGTTAACTCCTATTTCACTGTGCTAGGCTGTCCTGGTAGTTTAGCCGATGGTGTTAGTTTTCCTTCCACTGCAATGCAAGTGCAAGATTGGCCTATTTGTTCTCTGATATCAAGATACAGTAGAAGGTCAAGCCAAATGTAGCATGTAGTTTAGTTAGCCTTAAAAACAATGGCTTGTCTGCCTAGTTTAGCAAGGCTTTGAAGCAGTGACTGAAGATCAGGCAAAAAAAAACAACTCGCAGTTCAAGACCTGTGGCTTTTAGATCACATTAAAGGAAAATCAAACAAAAACAGAACCACTGTGTCTATCCTAATTAGATGACACCTTTTACTGACCTCAGTTCTTTCTGGGTTTGACCTGAAAAAATACTGCATTTTGTCTCAAAGAAATCCTGTATAAGAGTTTTATGATGTTTCTAATCACCTTTTGCTGGCCTCAGAAGCAGATACTATCAATGCTCCCCTCTTTTTTGAAAGTATCCTTTTAGTAGATATGACCAAGACCTTTCACACAGGCAAAAATGTAATGCTTGACAGACATAAATATGTTCCCTTTGCTAAACATTAGATTTTAGCAACCACAAACTTGAGATTTATGGTTTCTTTTCTTGATTATTTAGGATATTCTCCAACCTCCTAACTGATTATATCTTTGAAGTAGCAGCGTGTGTGTCACATGTTCAAATGTATGGCCATGCAGCCTCACAGAGCACACACACACACACACACACACACACACACACACACACACACACACACACACACTCAGTCCTGTGACTGTAAAGTGAGTGTTTCTACACTGGCTGTCAGTGTGTATGGCATTGTTCTGTCCTGCTGACGTCAATTTAACCCATTTTCCTGTGGAGAACACTTACAACTGTCCTCACTCCCTGATGATGTGTGAGGATATTGTCTATAAGTGGTTACAATCCATTTGCTGAATCAGTGGATAATAGTGTGTTTGTATGTTTGCACATGATGTGAGAGAAAAACAACTTGTAATTCCACATTGTGCTGGAGCGTGCACAGATTTCTTTTGTTGGCGTGTGTGTGTGTGTGTGTCTGATTTACAAAAAAACAAGTATTTCTTCCCGGCTGACCTTTCAGTTGTGTGCCTGTAGCGTGTATTGTCTGGACTGTGATAAATCTGACACTTCAGACTGTCATCTCTTCACTGCACTCCTGCACTACACTTCTGCTACACACACACACACACACACACACACACACACACACACACACACACACACAAATCCATGCACAGTCACTCCCTGTGCTTTTGAATACATGAGTGTCGCCATTTCACATTCAGTCACTCGTTACAAATAAACCTTTATTAATAAGCTAAATGAAGGAAGCCTCTTCAACTTTATACTAGTTTGTGATTTAAAAAAAAAACCTCACAATAACAATTAGGTGGTCGATGAGATGATTTTAGAGAAAGCACAAACATGACAAAGGATATTTTTTCTGTTTTAGCAAGTAGAAAAACAAAGCAGATAAAACTCGATACAGAGAAAGTGCAAGAGTTAAGACTGAGGACAAAGAGATCTACATTTAAAAAGAGCTAAGACAAATACAGACAGGGAGACAAAAGAGGATGAATGGTCAGCAGACAGCCAACAAGCTTGTTTTTATTTGAGGCAAAACTATTAGCTACAGACGGATGACAAATTAAAGGAAAAACCAACATAAGGTGTCTAAGTAAGGTGTTGGGTCACCACGTGCTGCCAGAACAGCTTCCACGTGCCTTGGCATTGATTTCTACAAGTCTCTGGAACTTTATTGGAGGCATGAACACCATTCATCCAAGAGTTATTCCGTCATTTGGTGTTTTGATGATGGTTGTGGAGAGTGCTGTCAAAATCTCACATTAGGTGTTCAATTGGGTTGAGATGGTGACTGCGAAGGCCATTGCATATGATTCACATCATTTTCATACTCATCAAACCGTTCAGTGGCCCCTCGTGCCCTATGGATGGGGGCATCCTGGAAGAGACCACTCCCATCAGGATAGAAATGTCTCATCATAGGATAAAGGTCAGTGTTTCGCCAGGCCAAAAAAAAATTTTTTTTTTAACGCCAAAAAAATGGCAAATACCCATTCATTCAGAAATCAATGGCATTTGGGAGCCTCTGAGCAGCGCTGTTTCGAAACGTGAGTCAACATCTGTGTCGTTGCCTGGGAAACTAGCGTATCTCCTTTTAAGGAATAGGGCAGTGTGTAAGCAAGTGAGTGGTTAAGTGAGAGAGCAAGTGGCAGAAAAGTGACAGTGAATGCAAGCGGGGCAGAGGAAAAGGTTAGCAGTAAGTTGTCAGTCTGGCAGTGAATGTACAGTACAGGCTACAGTGTGTCAGTTAATAAATGTTGCGGCTTCTCAAGACCAAGAAAAGTCTCATCTGTTGTTTCCCCAACTGCTGGAAAAGTGAAGGGGGTTAGCCGCAAAGTTAGCAACAATAGGTTAGCCTAACCTGATGACGCTAAACAGACAAAAAGAGAACAGAGAAATGTGTGGCTGCTGAGCCAAACGTTTCTGCTGACACAGTCTGATCACATCCTGCACTGACATTCTCAGTCACCTGAGGATAAGTTGCTCTTCTGTTTTTCCTTAGATATTGCTCCAGTGCACGACTATCACGGTCATCAAATGTGCGCTGTTGACAACAATTTCCGACCCTTTTTACTGATGTCTTTCCCACAGATCTAAATGCAAATGTCACTTGAGTCACTGCTCTTATTGAAACAGCGGCCAGTTGAGCAGTCTTTGTGACTGAAGCTCCTGCTTTCAAAGTCACTTAGATCTTTTCCTCTTGCCATCTTGATATAAAATTAGAATCAACTGGGCCTGCTGAGCATTTTTATATGCTACAGAGCATGATTGGATGTTAATTGCTAAACCGTACCATGCAGTGCACCTGTGTGGAAACATCTGCATTTGTTATGTTTCTCCACTCATTTATTCAGGTTTTTCCTTTAACAGAACAGTGTGCAGAATTAAGTGGCATCTAGCACTAATGTTGCAGATTGCAACCAAATGAATACCCCTGCCCTTGCAAGCATGTAGGCAAACCTAGGATGGCTGCAAAACTTGTGAAAAACACAAAAGGCCCTCTCTAGAGCCAGTGTTCGGTTTGTCTGTTCTGGGCTACTGTAGATACTTGGCAGCCTCTGTGGAAGGAGACCTGCTCCCTATGTAGATATAAAAGGCTCGTTCTAAGGTAAGAAAAACACAACAATTCTGATTTTCATGGAGTTATACACTAATTAAAACATACTTATATTATATTCCATTTCTGCCAAGTCCATTCCACTAGATGCCACAAAATTCTATTCACTGCACCTTTAATTTGTCACCTGTCTGTATATATTCCATGAAATGTAACAACGAACAAGCCTATGTATAAACAATTTCATGCATGTAGATAATAGCAAAATTGGTGTGACTACACAGTAACATAACACTATGGAAAATATTTAGTATAATGCTAATTGTGAAACATTACCACTATTACTGCATTTAATAGTACCAGTCAAACACTAACACACAAAAACAAACCTGTGTTGTGACTTGCTACACCAGTAAGAAACATGCACTTCCACATAAAACACACACATGCACAGAACCACCTGCATGTATTCACAGACACACACACACATGCAGCTGAGCGAAAGGCAGAGAATTACGAACAGGCAGCCAGTCGGAGGAGGTCCAGAGCTACATGGAGCGTGGCCAGCAGCACTTCAACAATATCATTAATCACCTTCTCGCACAGTACCAACAGAGGAAGGGATGGAAAGACATTATAAAGTGACCAAAAATTGAGAAAAAAAGAGAAGGAGCAAGTAAGAGAGGTTGGCCTTATGTAAGTAGTGCTACTAGGGTCTACAAGGGTCTTTGATTGAACACATTTTAGCAGTGTTATAAACCTTGCAGAGTGTGGGTGCTCTGTGGTTGACCTGGATTGCTGTTGTGCTACTGATTTGTAACAGCTGAGAACATTAACACTGGTTACAAACAACCTAACCTAGAACATATTATCTGAAGCTACTATTTGGCCGACTTGAACTAGAAGATGAGAGATGACGGTAACTACAAATTAACTTTTAAATTATTGTCCTGGGATTATATTGTATGGACACTTTCTGGTATCTCATATTATGTCTTGCATGGCAGACACATACTTCTTAAATGTAGCAGTTTACTGTCAACTTTTCAGTAACTTGCATGCTAATATTAAAGCTCTTCACATCATTCGGTATGAGCAAACAACTGCCTGACTAGCCAATGAGGAGTGGAGAGGGTATCATTCATGCTTCCTTGCTGGTAATTAGCAAGGTGGTGAGAGAAGGCTTGATGTGTCACGTGGTGTATGTAGAGCAACAGCTGCAGATATGATGCAGCCTGTAACAAGGTCATTATCAACACACATGGACGGTGCAATTCAACCGCTTACAGCTGACTGTCAGTGGTTATCATGATACGATCAATGACAACTATGGTTGGTCAGCTGAATGCTGTATGCTATATTTTGCAGCAATTGTAAAAGGTGCAGAAAAAGATGACGGACGGATACTTGAAGATTATCAGAAGCAGAACTCAACCATCTGAATTAAAGTGCTCTTTACAGTAGAGCTGCAACAATTAGTTGATTAATAGATCAGTTGCCAACTACTAAATCAAACGCCAACTATTTTGATAATCGATTTCTACTTTGGAGTAATTTTTTTAAGACAAAAAAAGTCCAAATTCCTTAATTCCAGCTTCTCAAATGTGAATATTTTCTGATTTCTATGTATCTTTGGGTTGTGGACTGTTGTTTGGGACAAAACAAGACATTTGAGGACGTCACCTTGGGCTTTGGGGAAAAGTGGTCGACATGTTTCAACATTTTCTGACACTTTATAGACCTAATAAGTAACTGAGTAATCAAGAAAATAGTTGACAGATTAATCAATAATGAAAATAATGGTTAGTTGCAGAGCCAGTTTATAGTACAAGACAGGCTAAGCACAGACAAGCCAAGCAAACTATGATCACACCCACCAGACGTATCATTTCTTGTATCATGCTTTTTGACTAGCTGGGCTAACTGTTGGGTTATCATGCTGTGCCATGTCCATACACACCTTGCACCCTTCCAAACCCCTGTAAGGCCATAACATTCTGCAAACCAAATTTATTCCCACACAATAAGTAAATTAAAAGTTAGAGATGTTTCTTTTGTAGGGCTATAATACCGTACAATCCTTAGAAATCACACAGTCAAAGGCAAGGTACTAAATGTGTTGCTAATGTGAAAAATCACATGGGAAACTGGCTGCCTAAACCTGTCCTTCAAACATGAGGAAAAACATCATTCCAATGATCACATGAGGTCCTGGCTATCAGATTATGGTAGAAAGAAGAGTGACCTAGTCTTGGGCTGAGTCTAGTGCTTTTCCCCTCCTCAACTCCCATCAGCTGCTTCGTTTGTTCTTTCTGCATATGGTAGATTTGACGTTTGAGCTTCCTCAAGGATTTCAGGTTTATATGAACCTTTGCTCTCATCAATAGCTAAGACTGAGATTACAATTTTTCCACGACCTTCCTGTCAGTTTCAGAACAGGGGAGCTGTCAAGTCCTGTCATGCTTTTGGAAGACACCATCATAAAACATTTATTCTGTTACAGTGCTCTGAGCCTTTTGGGGGTTTGTATGATAATGCAACCACCAGACCTTAGCAACCACAACACGCAACTCACAGTCCTTTGCTGCTGTGGTCTCCAAAACGTATATGGTATATGGAAAGTCAGTCTACCTAAGTATTTAATTCTACAGGGTGGTGTCATGCCGACAGACAATGGATGCTGCAGTGAATCTGACTTGGCTGCCATCTGCTATATACCGGTGCTAGCCTCAGGCCAGTTGCCAAGAGCCACACTCAAGAATATATTGCAGTCTCCTGAGATATCAGGTCATTGTCCATTCTACTGCATCTAAATTAAGGAAAATAAATCTTCCTCGGGTTATAAAACCACTCAACTTTTTTCTTCCGTGTGTGTTTATACACTGTGTTTCCCACAGCTGGAAAATTGCTGAATGTAAATAAATACAATGAAAATTCATCATCTGGCCTTGTTGCTAAGCTTGCACCAAAAAAGTAAAAATTACTAGTGTGGTACCATACTGTAAATACCCATTCTTAAACTGAACACCAATCCTGGAATTGCTGGGGAGGAAAGCTTCAAATGTATAACCAAAATTATCACATGCACATCTACTATATTATCTACTGTAAACACTGCATTTCCTCTTCACTCTGCTTTGATTCTGTCAGCAATTTACTGCAGCCAATTTTGACAGGGAGTGAAAGAAATATTTACTTTGTTTACTTGAAGCTACTTCTGATTGGTGTGATATCCCACTTGGATAAACCAACAAAATGCAAAGAGTATCTACTTTTGCTGAAACTTATTAATACAAATAAATAATAGATACCCTATTTTTTAGTGGTAGGGTAAGGGCGGAAGCCCCTGTAAACATCTGTTCCTTTGTGCTGAATCAGAGTACTGAGCAAGGAAGGTAGGTTTAAGTCCTTTCACAGCCTACAGTCCTTCCTGCTTATGTGTATTAGATCGTTTAAAAGATAGGGTGGGTGTGTAACCACTCATGTGGGTCAGTGACATCATGAGTATCCTTTCTCTCCTGGATCTAAGATAAATATACTCTGACAAGCCAAGTCCAATCACCACTGAGAAGAATATCAAGCTCAGTCATTTCCATGAAAAGCTAATGCTCATTAAGAGGATCCCCTTTAAAAATATGCAGACAAGGGCATTTTATATCACTCTCAATTCACAATTCCCTAACTCTTCATTCACTTATACAAGGCTTTCAGGAGCCCAGTCCTCCATGGTAAGCCAAGACCACTGAGAGCTCAAATGTATTAACACTGAACGTTTGGTGTGAATACATTTGCTCCACTCATCACAGTGAAATGTGACTACAAGAGATGGTTTTGTCACTCACTCTGTTTCCTTTTAAATGTCCAGCTCCCTGTCACGCTTTGCCACAATTGAGTTAAAGTTTATGGTAATACTACTCCTGCTCCACTGTGGCGGGCTTTATTTGTGACCGCCACCATCGTTACCATTTGCATGGCGTGTTTGCTTATGGGCCCGGACTCTTTTCGGCTATACTACAGGTTACACAATGCTGCAGGTTATTCCATAAAGGAAGTACTGTAAATGGATGAGAGTGCTTAAGGTATATGCCCATGTCTTGAGCTGTAAAACGTTACAGTATTTTATCTCCCTGGTCTGGAAAAAACAAGTGACACAAGCAACAAAAGCACTGAAGGCAGATGATGTAAGTTCAAACCCAGTTGATGATGTATAATTCCCAGTTGAGTCCTCTTTAGCAACACACTACATTTCCTAAAGTTTTTCATTAATGGCAAGACCATAGTTAAATACAGTAATGTCTGACCTCTGACCTTCCTGTAGCCTGAGGAAAAAGATAAGCGTGTATTTTCCTACAGGGCTCAATTAGGCTACATATTACATCAGGGTGGTCACTCACTGTAGAGCTTCCACACTTCATCTTTTTCCCAGCAACTAAACAGTGAGGAACAGCCTAATTACATTTCTGTGATGCTCTTTCATCTGTATGTCAGCCAACACAATTGACCCACAAAAAAACCCGGCTTGTTGGCTGTGGGCCCTGGTCCGGGAGAGCAGGTGCAAGCAAGCGGATACCTCATGATATGCAGATAGCTAGTGGGTTAACTTTGTATAATGCAATATTAAACGCAGAGCTAGCTGGCAGCTACGTGACTAGCACCGGGGTGCAGCTAGCTACTTACTCAGCGGTCCGCCAGGTCCGAGTACCTGGTCTTTTGCGGGTGGAGTGCCGCTCTGTCGCTCGAAGTTGCCCGGGTTGGAGAAATAATCCCTCAGCCTCGGAAGCTCTCTGCCTGCTTCCAACAGCTCGGTGTGAAACTCCAGGGCCGTGAGGACGTACTGGTCCCGTAATAGCTGAGCAGCAATGACATCCACTGATACCCGTATATCGGCGCTGCCTGCCATAGCTGAGGTGGCCGCGGCCGACACCGAGATGCCCTCGCCACTGGGGCTTGTCCGGTTGCTAGACAGCAGCAGCGTCGGAGGCTCGGCGTCCGCGGGCGGGGAGAAAGGATTGCCTGGCGGCGGCCCTGGAGCCCCGTCACTCGGGCTTCGCTCTGTGTCAACTGTTTCATTTGGGCGCCGTTCTGCCTCTTCTTCAGAATCACTTAGATTAAACGGGTTGACCGACGCCATTTTTTGCACTATAAAGATTTTTTGTAGCAATCTTAAGCTAGGCTGCTGCTGCTTCCTGAATGGATATTAAGCTAGCAAAGGTTTGGTAGGTGGCTTTGACAAGGAGAAAGAATACAAGGCTGTGATTGGTCACAGTTATCCTAAAGACCGCCTCTTTAATAGAATACTACAAAACGATTGGATACTGGACAGACATTTGACAGCTGTGTTGTGAAAGAACCGTAATCTATGAAAATAACAATCTCCAGTGAAACCGTACTGTAATACAAGTAAATTTGTAATGAAATACAACGCCATTTCTTTTTTTAATCAACAAACGTATTTAAGAGGGATGCATTGTTGGAAAGAAAGCTTGCTGGGAAACAAACATCTGAACTACAGTACCCACAATTCAGTTGCACAGCACAAACGTCAACGTCAAACGTCAAAGTCACAACAAGGAAGTGGATGCTCAGCGCCTGAATTTCTTGTACTAATCTTCTTAGAAAGAGGGACCGCTGTTTTTTTTATAAAAGCACGCTTTTAAAGATTAGGTCAATCTTGTTTCGTGTAAGAAAGCCTTGATCTGTCGGGTTGTCTGGATGTATGTTTGGTAATCTCCGAAGATAAAACGTAAACTAAATCAGTGTATCTGAACAGGTGAATGGGTGAAGTGGTAGTTGATAGTTTTGCTCGCCCATTCATTCATTTTTATGGTTCGGTTCCGTTGACGTTACATACAGGTAAGACTTTTGGAAGGGCTCAAAAATGCAACAACTCTTTTTCTTTGTCACTCTCGTGTAAACAAACGTGAAACAGAAATGCGTACCATTGAAATATAACTAACTATGAAAGCCATTATTTCAGCTCATTTGCAATGACATATGGTGACAGAGGGATAACTCCTAAGCGGTCTTTACATGGTCTGTGCTTTGGCTTAGCCAGACTGTAATATACTGTACCTGTCCCTATTTGAACTAACCCTTTAACACTGAATGCAAGGTTAGACTGACTGTATAAGTGTTTGTCCAGTGTTTCCTCAATCATACTTATTCTGTCTTTGTGTTTCTCTTTTTGTTTCCAACCTTTTTTCTACTCACTTGAAATCCCTCTTTTCTCCTTCCTGCTTGTGTTGCAGACCCAGCGTGGTGTTGACACTCATCGCTCAAAATGAGGATGATCACTTTTTTCCTGGTTGGACTGACAGTCCATGTGGTCTTCTTCCTCTCCATCTTTGACATCTATTTCACCTCTCCCCTGGTCCATGGCATGACACCCCAGACAACGCCACTAACACCCCCTGCCTCCAGACTGGTGTTAGTGGTGGCCGATGGACTTCGAGCAGACAGCTTCTTCACCCTGTTCCCCAATGGCTCATCCAGGGCCCCATACTTGAGGTTGGGAAACTGATACAGAGCACTGATGTGGCTTGTACGTGTATATGTGGCTATTAATTTAGTACAGAAAAGAGTATATATGGCTGAGATTAGGTTGTTTTTGTATGTTGTTTTTTCTCATGGTATGTTTAGAATTGCAAAGTAATAGGTCTTTATATACAGTGTAAGACCTGTGTGTTTATGTGTGTGTTTCCCAATACCAGGAGCATCATAGAAGAGACAGGTACCTGGGGTGTGTCACACACACGCGTCCCCACTGAGTCTCGCCCCGGTCATGTTGCTCTCATCGCTGGCTTCTATGAGGATGTTAGTGCTGTTGCTAAAGGTAGGTGTGTGTGTGTGTGTGTGTGTGTGTGTACGGTTGTGTTGACAAGCTGAACACAGAAAATAACAATGCAAAAAAATTAATGTATTGGATACGTTTGCGTTTGTGTCATTGTGAAAGTGTATGTTGATGACTACTTTCATGTTTGTGTATTTGTGACTGCAAGTGTATTGACCTCTTGTGTGTGTGTGTGTGTGTGTGTGTGTGTGTGTGTGTGTGTGTGTGTGTGTGTGTGTGTGTGTGTGTGTGCGCGCTCAGGATGGAAGGAGAATCCTGTAGAGTTTGACTCTGTGTTTAATGAGAGCAGACACACCTGGTGCTGGGGCAGCCCTGATATTCTGCCTATGTTTGCCAAAGGTACACAAGCACACATATACACCTACACAAGTCAATTCAATATAAGGAAATTCCCAGAGAAAGTCTGTGTCTGAATCAGACTTCACACTAAGTGATACATTTATGTACTTAAAGGACAAGTGTGTAAGATTTAGTGGCATCTAGCGGAACAGTTATGGTAGAAATGGAATATAATATTCATAATTATGTTTTAATTAGTGTATAATCACCTGAAAATAAGAATCACTGTGCTTTTGTTACCTTAGAATGAGCCCTTTATATCTACATAGGGAGCAGGTCCTCCTCCATGGAGCCCGCCATTTTGCACCGCCGTTTCTACAGTAGTACAGAATGGACAAACCAAAAACTGGCTCTAGAGAGGGCCTTCTGTGTTTTTCACGAGTTTTGCAGCCACAGTAGGTTCTCCTACACGCTTGGAAGGAGAGGTGGAGGGGAGGGGTATTCAGTTGGTTGCAATCTGCAACTTCACCACTAGATGCCACTAAATCTTACACTCTGGTCCTTTGTCTGGCTGTCTGGTCCTAATGTGAGCATGAACACAATGCACTTTAATCATGACACTTTATTTTACACTATTGCTGAGATATTTTAATAACCTTAAAACTTAAAAAAATCATTTAAATAAAGGTCATTTCCTGCTGTGTTACCTCCAGGTGCTACTGGAGACCATGTGTACACCCACACATATCCAGCTGTGGAGGAGGACTTTGCCTCCACAGATGCATCCAGGCTGGACAGCTGGGTGTTCACTCAAGTCAAAGTATGATAGTGGAAATGCTAAAGATAACCATGAATTTTGCAGTTATAATGTTATGATGAATTGACGAAATCATAACTGATTTTTGTACATTGTGTGTTTATAAATCATATTTAGAAGGCTTGCATTGGTAGTGGACTAGACATTTTTGTCTTTAAGAAAAATGTTTTGAAAAATAATTCCAGGAGCTTTTAACAATAGCTCGCATTTCCCACTTTTTGTTACAATGTAATGTGTGTTTTATTTATGATCAAATAATGCATTTTCTGGCAGAACGGTAGATTATAGTATAACTGCTACAAGTTTTATCAGGAAATAGAGGGTAAATATTACCAGACTCTCTTGTTACTATCATTTCCACATTTCTTTCTTGATTAAATCCAACTATGTTTCATTTTCTCTGTTTAGTCATTCTTTCAAGCAGCAAAGTCAAACTCTACTCTGAGGGCCAGTCTACTCGAGGACAAGAATGTTCTCTTCTTGCATCTGCTGGGCATCGATACGAACGGACATGCTCACAGACCAATGTCACAGTGAGTAGAATTTCTTGTTTTGCCGTTGATATTATATGTGATCATTGTGTGATACACTCTACATAATATACTATAGTTCTTAAAATAAAATGATCATATTCTTCTAAAGCAGCATTGACTGCAATAGTGGTGTCTTTATCTACAAAAAACAAATGTGATATCTGAATCTCAAATACTCTTAGTTTTGAGGCTCTTTTAAGATGTTGCTATTTGTCTTTTGTCCAGGGAGTACCTAGACAATATTGGTCTAGTAGATACTGGTGTATCTGAGCTGGTGTCTATGGTAGAAGACTTCTTTGGCTATGATGGCAGAACGGCCTATGTGTTTACCTCTGATCATGGCATGACCGATTGGGGTAAGACTCTTGTTTATGTGTTTATTTGTACCGTCTGATGGTTAAACATTTAAAAAAAATGATCTGTTCATTAGCATATGTTTGTGTGCATGTGTCTCCAGGCTCCCACGGTGCAGGCCATCCCTCTGAGACTCTTACCCCTTTAGTGGTATGGGGAGCCGGTGTTCATAATGCCCAGAGAGTCACTGAACCTCAACTGTACAAGGATGGGTACTTACAAGGTACTAAACTCATGTACTGTTCTCACAGCTGTTTACTTAAATGTCCCTCAACAAGATGCTTTAGCTTGAGCCCAAGTTTACCTACAACCACAAAAGGCTATTATTTTTCAGCAGTATATTAGGCAGAGTGAAATTTTGTATTTTATTTAAAAAATAGTTTTTGAATTTTTACACTTTACAGGTTCATTGCTTCAATGATCTGTATTTCTTTTGTTTCGCTCAGATTGGAAACTGGAGCACCTCCAAAGGGTTGATGTTAATCAGGTAAGACCTATTCGCTTGGCGCTTTTTAATGCTGTTACAATCATCAATTCCTGCCCCTAAATTTACTGTGTATGAAACCATTAATATACAGTAGCTAAAAGACCAACAGGCATTTGTAGTTCAATAAAATATAATTTATTGTTCTATTTTTGTTTTCCGCAGGCTGATATTGCTCCCCTCATGGCATCTCTCATTGGTGTTCCCATTCCTGTCAACTCTGTTGTAAGTTAAGACACTCAGTTAAAGGAGAAAGAATTAATACAGAATACTGTAGTCAAATGTCTTGCAAACTGTATAATCCACTATATGCATGTAAGTGTTCAGTGTATTACCAAGTTACCAAAAATGGATTCTGCAAGTACAGCATAACTCTTCAATGGTTGTGAAAATCAGTAAACGAACAGAAAAATGTTTTTGAACATGTTCACTGTACAGAGTTTTCTGTAAGTATTATGATACCATTTTTACTATTTTATAATCATCACTGTGTGTATTTATGTCTCTACAGGGTGTGTTACCTCTTCTCTACCTCAACAACAGTGACCAGTTCAAGGCAGAGAGCATGTACACTAATGCTATTCAAGTACTGGAGCAGTTCAAGGTGTGACAGCATGCAGCTCTGCTATTATTGACATGCTTTTGTCATTCGTATGTTATGAAACCAGTAAAACCAGCATGCATAAAGAAAAAGAACACTGTTGTTGGAAGTGACAAATGTGTAATTATTAATTGTAATAGATGAGTGACAGTATTAGCTGATTTATAGCTTTCAATGCCAAGCGATTTTTAAGTTCTAACTTGATGAAAGCATATTACTGCACAGGTTGTGTAATTCAGTTATATAAATCTATGATAACTGAACTATCTATTTTTCTTAGATGAAAATGACCCAAAAAAAGGAGACAACTTTGTCTTTTCTGTTTACCCCATACCAGTAAGTACAATAAGTCAGTTAATGAGTCATAATAACCTTGAGTTTGTGTGAGTTTTTCTTTTTATCACTACCTATCACTTTTGAGAAAACATGCTTATTAAGGGACCATATTGTGCTCAATTCATGTCATCTACAAAGTTTGAAAGTGTTGGAGATACATTTTATTAAGAACATTAAACAGGCAATAAATGCTGAGAAACATAGGAAAAATATCATATTACAAAGTTACCTATTGCTGGCCTATGAAAATTTAAGCAAGCAATGCATTGTTTATATTAGCTTTTGTGGTTTTGAAAGTGTGAAGGCAAACAAAGCATCCGTTAACCTATTTAAAACCACATTTAAATACAATTTTACACACTCTGTATTTATTGCTTTGTCTCTCTGTCCTCTCAGACTACTTACTGAGTCAAAACAAGCAGAATTCATTCACAAGGCCAGAATACTGATGCGTCTGGAGAAATATGAGGATGCTGTGAGTATCGTATTAGAATAATCTGCAGTCTGTAGGTGAATTAACAGCTATCCAAGTGATTTTAAGTCAAGTTTTAGAATTATTTTTGGGTACTTTGATGCATTAAGCTGGTGCTCAAACCTTTGTTTCCAAGTAAAACATGTATCATTGAGACCTGTGATGATGCAGCAAACTGGAGCATAATAATACTACTCAGCTGATGTTGCAGTAAAAAGTTAGCCCCAACTAGCTCAACTGTGGTAAATGCTCTCTACAGCAAACCTGTGTTCTTTGTTAGGATTTAAATTTACACTTTCCTCCCAAGTTTCTTTTTGTGTCCCCTTACATTCATTACTTATGAATCCTCTTTCCATTTTATCTATGCCAAACCCTCTTGCCGAAGCACTCCCTTTGATTTCCCCTTGTCTGCCTCTGTCTAGATCTCTCTGTGCCAGTCTCTGATCTCCCACGCTCTGGAGGGCCTGGTTTACTACCACACCTACGACAGGTTTTTCTTGGGTTGCAGTGTAGTGCTGGGATTTGTAGGCTGGACCTCATACGTTATCCTTATCATACTGAAGACTCATGCCAGCCTCAACAGACATCCCAGTGTCCTCAAACAGGTCAGATCATGTAGTGTGATCCCTCTTTGTCTTTGCCTCTAAAGATTCCTGCTACCAGAACAAGTTTATGAAACTTGATTGTCTCGCTAAGTTACATTTTTGGTATTACCCCTGTGTGTGCAGATTCCCAGCCGTTCCCTGGTGAGGCTGTGTATGTGTGTCACAATGGTGATCAGCATATTCCTGCTTATCCAAAGAAGTCCCATCACCTACTATATTTACTGCCTGCTGCCTGTACCTGTATGGTACTCTGTTCTTAAAGAGTGAGTATCACACAGAGTCAAGGAAATTTTGAATAGATTAATACATGAAATATATATCTGGACATATACAGTTCAGTCTAATCAAACAAATGTGTATAGTTCCTCTGTGTTCTCAGAGTGGTGGAGTGAACACCACACAGGAGTAAATACCAAACCAGATCAATGGGAGATCACTCATTCAGAGAATGTAGCTGTTTTTCAGCAGATCAAATTCACCTCACATAATTGTTGATGCATGTCTGACAAAGCCCCACTGAGGCATTAATTAGATCATTTTGAAGTGGTATTGTACACACTCATGTTTCTCATTGATAAAAGGGTGATGTATGCAATTTTTGTTCTTTTTTCCCTTTCATTGCAACAAAGAATAATCTCATTAATTATCTATTTTAGATCTGGAACTCTAACAGATTTGATTCGCTCAGCTCCCTCTCTGCCACTGTGGAAATGTTTTGGCTATTTTGTGCTGGTGGCGTTTGGGATTGAGTTACTGGTAGGTGTCTTTAAGTCAGTAATGTCTTCTAATTTACAGCTAGAGGCATATTTGTGCTTCAGTACACTCATAAGTCTTTAGCTGACCTCCACATACATGCTACACATTTTTCTCAATGTTTAGGTCCCCTCATGTACACTATGGGGTTACTGTACTGTGGATGACGCATTACCTTTGCTGCCCCCAGGTGGTGAGTTTCTTCCATCGTGCCATGCTGACTGTGGGTCTGGTGGTCCTCTCTCTCTGGCCCATGCTGTCTGGACTTTTTGGCAAGGCTAAGGTAAACATGTTACAGATTATGGCTTCTACAGTCACAGTGCACCAGGAAAAATCATTGATATTTGTATTTGTATATTCATATCCCACACTAAAAATGATGTGTGTCCAGAAAGTTATGAGGATTTTCCTTTAATGGAAAATAGCAAAATTTCCATATAACAGAAGTCTTGAATGATTTTTAGCTACTCCATGGATGGTTTGTTAAGAAATAAAACTCATTTATATTGGAATTTGACACAATCTGACTACATATTACACAAATGTGTAATAGCCTTAATTAATCTTAATGAATAGAAAATGGAATAAAAAAATGAAATAGATTATTTTTTTGTTATTTCTATATTTCTTTATTATTGCCTTTTAGATTTTTTAACATCTTGCTCTTCTTAGATGATCTGACATAAAACAAATAGCCATAAACAGTCCTTTGCTGTGGTAGTTTTTGAGCCCTAAAATTGTTTTTCTTGTTCCATTTGTCTTTTGTAACATTTAAGGTGTATCAGGAGTTTTGCTGGAACTTTTGTTAACATCGAGAAACATGGCACAAAAGACAGATCACTAAAATAATATAAAGAAAATTATTCAACTGAACATTGATGCACAAAAATGAATTAAACAAAGTGGTTTGTGGTGGAACAAGTACATTTCACCTAGGTGGCAGTTAATTGCCCTTAAATGTAGGACATTTTGCAAAATTTAGTTCATGCTTGTGTTTTGACCTCGCTTGCACTTTATCATCAGCCTACTGTCAGACAAACACCTGGTTTGTTAAGTTATGAACTCAAATACAATATCTTAACTAAATGAACTCATTGACCCTGTACCTGTCTAGTTCCGTTCATTGAGCTGGTTTCTGAGCTGTCTGTGTTTGGCCGTTTTCCCCCTGATGCCGGTTGTGGGACGAGAGCCTAATATACATCTGGTGTGAGTGCTTCCTCTATTTGCCTTCATTTATCAGAAAGTTTACCACAGTCACGTCACAAAAAAAAAAAACTCAGATTCAGGTCAGTCATTTTCAGTAATTTGTTTCTCTATACTTAGGAAATAATTAACTTCGTCATGGAGTGGAGTGGAAAATTAGTTTTCTAGTTATCAGGTAGGGTTCCCATTTCTACAGCATGTGATAAAAATCAATTTCAATATTAAGATTTTTTTCCCATATCAACATAAAGTACATGTATGAAAATATAGCAAATGTATGCAAAATCAGCTTTAAGTACAATGGAATTCTTCTGTGTTGGACTGTTTTGCAATACATTATAAAACAAGGCTCACACAGCTAAATCAAAAACTTAAATCATTAATTTTGTTAGTTTTAAATTATAGTTTGTTTGGAATCATTCTACATTTTGTAAAGCTTTCTGGTACAGCCACTACTTGGGAACATCGGCACTTTGAGTTAAATGCTAACACCACCATGGTAACAGACACTAACATGCTGATGTTTAGCAGGTGTATTGTTTACCATATTCACTGTCTTATTTTTGCGTGTTACTGTAGCTTGCTAAAAGTTTCTAATGAGCACAAACCAAAAAGTACAGCTGAGGCTGATGGGTGTCATTAGCTATGCAGGTATAAGTATTGGACAAATTGAAAATTTGACCTGATGATTGCACTTTATGTGAAGTCAGTTGAACACCAGTGTGATTACGATTCATCCTTAGGGGAAAACATGAATATCTTCTATGCAGTCTTTTATGGCAATCCATCAAATAGTTGTTGAAACCATAAATGTCAACCTCACAGGGACCATGAATTTCTGTACAAAATTGCATGTTAATCCATCCAGTGATCGATGAGCTATTTCAGTCAACTAACTGGTCAAAAACTTCATGATACTGTATAAAAATTGATCAGTGGAGGAATCTGAGAATCAAACTGAAATAAACTGTTAATTAACATCAGTATCTTTAATCAACATGAATGTGCAAAATGTATCTGTACACTATGGACATGTCTAAAATAATATGGTAATATAACATGATGTTTGTTTGCTCAGGACCTGTGCAGGTCTCCTCACTCTCTTCACCTCAGCCTGTTACCTCTGGTCATCACGACACAGAACACCACTGCACCTTAGTGACAGGCAACAATTTGTCACCCAGGTAACTGCAGTACATGCCATGTTGTGTGTGTATGTGATTGTGTTTGTGTTATTGCATTTTCTAAAATTAAATTATTACGGGTCAAACTCAACAGATGCTCCATGTGGCAGTGTGTGCGTATGTGCCTTCCCTCACACACTCCAGCCTGCAGCAGAAACAGGGCCTGCCACTTCTTAATCAGATCATCAGTTGGATCACATTAGGTAGGTGGGTGTGAGAGAGCACGAGCTCTTTGGGCATTTCCATGGGAGATTACAATCACATTTATCCCTCATTAATGTTAAGTTTCAAGATTAAAGATTTAATTATTTTGGGCCCTGTCTAAAATGACACATCTTGGACTAGATTCCCTTCAAGCTCTAAGACCCAAAAAACTTTTCTTGTCTCTGCTCTTTCCTCAGCATCTTCTATGCTGGTTCCATTGTTGAGCTCTACACGTCTTTTCCATCGACTTCTCAGCATATTTCTGTCTCTCACAGCCACATACCTACTGCTCAGCACTGGGTAAGACATGATATATGACCATACTATGTCTCACGTGGAGCTTTATCATCAAGGCAAAACTGCACCCTTATCAAATGTGTGTTTTCTCCTGCCCAGGTCAGAGGCCTTGTTCCCCCCTGTGTTATCTTGGTTGATGTTTGTGTGGATCAACATTGAACAGGAAGCTATGATCGCTCAGGGTGTCTCTGGAAGGCAAGAGGTACAACTATTGTGTCTCTATTCCCAGACTCGGTAGAGCAGTATAAACTACATGAGAAAACATTTTGTCTATTTATTATAAGCTAGTATGAAATTTAGATGGCATCTGTTGCTTTTTTGAACACCAACTGGCTTCTCGTCTCTACAACAGCTAATGATTCTGGTTGGTCACATAGAGGCATATTAAGATTGTATCTAAATATATATTTCTGGAGTCTATTTATCTGGTCTGAATTGTTCTGGTTAAATTCTATTTACCATCCATCCCTTTAATACCAAATGATTTTATTAAACAAATAAGGAAATCCCCTCTCATGCTCTACATAATGAACATCACACCTCAGTATTGACTGATTATTATTATGTGTATGCACTTTGCGTGTGTCTTTGCATGTGTGTGGATGGGCGTGTGTGTGTGTGTGTGTGTTTTTTTTTTTTGTTTGTTTTTTCTTATCTTCCAGCTCTCCACTATCGATTTCTCCGCAAACATCGACATCACCAAGATCCGACAGCTGAAGTTGGATGACATCAGAAGATCTTATTTTTTTGTATCCTCGTTGATGTTGTTAACTCGATGTTGTGTTTAACTGCCACCTAAGAGGGCAGAAAGAAAATGTGCATAGTATCTGCATCAGTAGGTGTTTCTTACGCACTCAACAGTGTGCAAGTGTCGCTTCAGACCTTTCCTTGACTATATATTTCCTTTAGGTATTCTTTATAATAACAGCTTTCTTCGGTACAGGGAACATAGCTTCCATTAACAGGTGTGTATGTCTTTATGTATATCCATATATATATCCATATATATATATATATACATACTATAAACAGACACAAATATGTCTGTTTGTGTGTGGTAAATGGCAGTTCTGTGTGTGTGTGTGGGGGGGGGGGTATGGCCATGTGTAAAGTGTGGGTAAAGTCAGTGTGGGTTAAGTCAGTGAGGGTAAAGTCAGTGTCTGGTATGAGACTCGTTGAGGTTGGTTTCATTATTAGCAATGCATCATTTGAACACAGGAAGGAAATATGTCCTGTGTAAAACAGTACTGACTCATTTATGTCTGCATTATTTGCATTGTTTGGACCAGCATATCTATTGTGTAGTCTGCTGACTGAGCCTCTCTACTGGATGTGAGGCTGTTTACATTGCACCACATACAGTATGTCAGTCTGCACTATAAAACACTTGGAGGTTGTCAAGAAATTTACACACAAGTATCCCCAAGCTAGATTTTTACACTGAATAACCAAATATTTAGTCCATTTTTCCATCTGTCTACAGTCACTTTGTCCTCCTCTTTCTCCTTTTCTCTAGCTTTGACCCAGCGTCTGTTTATTGTTTCCTCACTGTCTTCAACCCCTTCATCATGGGAGCACTGATGATGTGGAAGGTACTGTATTTTCAACTTTTTCTTTCTATGGTGTACACTGCGTATCTGTATACCTTCCCCATTAAGCAAAGTTTCCAGAAAAGGGAAGTAGTCTTGCACTTTTGCACACTTGAACATTTTTGAAATATTCTGAAATGTTCCCCTTCTCTTATATTGCTTCTCTGTAGCCACCAACTTTCACCTTGCTGACCTACTCAGTGGCCTGTTTAGCACAAATTAGCAACATTAGCAGCAGCATTGTCAACAAATTATATTTCTCTGGACTTATTCATGAAATATTCAATGTCTTGTCCTTTGTTCTTCCAGGTTATCATCCCGTTCATAATAGTAATGTGTACGTTTGAGGCCATCCAAGTTGCAACACAGCTCTCATCAAGAAGGTAACTCCTCGCTGCAGCCTTTGAAAAAAAAAGATAACAGAGCAAATCTCAGACTTATCTACTGTGAGATCGGTTCAGTCACAAACCTTGTGTCCTCCTTTTATCAATATGATTTGCTCTGGTGGTTGTTGGGCTCATGCACTTTAAGTTCAGTGCATGTAAACACAGTAATCTGCTCTTGGTGGCAGATCTGTGATTGCCTCATAGAGGAGGAGGATGTTTTTTTGGTTTTCGTCACACTATTCAGTTTTATACAGTCATATGCTTTTTATAGTGAATTTGTGTCAGACATGAATCTAAATAATAATTATCCAGTATCAACATGTGTCTCTTTTCTGCACTATTTCTGATTCGTTGTGTATGAAGAGTGTGTAAATCTACAGTCCGTGCTGCACATGAAGTAAATGTGTTGTTGTGGATGTTTCAATATTAAAGATCTTTTTTGTAATGCTTTCTTTCCTTTGTTTTTTTGTCTTTTAATCTTCTTTTCCAGTTTGTTCCTCATTGTCCTGGTCATCTCTGATGTGATGGCTCTGGTAAGACATTTCCTATCAGGTTGAAAACTTGGATTAAAGGTGCATTGCGATATACTTCCTGAAAATAATTTGCTCTTCTGTCTTTTCCTGTTACAGCAAGTAGATCTGATGTGTACCTCACACAATATTTTTTTTTGTTTTACTCATTCTTCCTCTCCTCAGCACTTCTTCTTCCTGGTGCAAGACTACGGCAGCTGGTTGGACATTGGTACAAGGTAATGTAACAAGGATATAGTATCTGTGATGCATAAACTCACACATAAATTTGTATTAAACATGTTTCTTTCTATCTTGCAGCATTAGCCACTATGTGATAGTCATGTCAATGACCATCTTCCTGATGCTGCTCAGTGTGGTCACACACATCCTCACCTCACGAAGATTCACTCTGTGGAGGAGACCCAAGATGCACTTTCCCTAAATAAACACCTGCACACACATATATACTGGTTAAACCAAATGTTTAGTATTTATTTTACTCTTTTAGATACTTTTCATTTAGAATATGCCTTATGAAACCAGAGTTTGTTATATAAAATTTGAGATATTGTTTTAGGATCCAATATAGTACTTTGCAGAAGTCTTACACTGCTTGGCTGAAGTTATAATTAAGTATAGTACAGTTAATAGACAAAGTAAATATTAAGGCGTTAAGGAACTCTCCCTTCACTTATCAGTCAGATGCTTTAAATTCTTTTCTCAGGACAGCTTAAAGACTTTACCACGAAAATGGACAAGTACTTCTCATTATAAAATACCACATTCTTCTTGTTAATACTTGTCTTCCTCATATGGTTTGTGTTAACCTCAATTTTACAATGTAACGAAGACTTCCTTTGTTACTTATGCTAATGGTTTTAATAAGAAATTTTAAAAGTGGCGCAAGACTTTTGCAAGGAACTGTTTGCACTGTATTGTTTTGTGCAAGAACATTGGCACTCTGTTTGAGGCACATTGTTTTTGTATTAATAATTGATCAGTTGACTAATGCTACTTGAATGTTTGACTGTGAATTATGCCTTTGCCAAGGGTGCTGATTTATGATCCACCAAAGAAGGGTAACTTTATAACTTTTTGAATATGTAACATTATTTCCAGTAAAGCAGCCTAAAATGTATCTTTGTTTAGAAGGAAAAGGGATGTAAATGGTTGTGACTAGGTGTGTACCACTAAAACAGAAAGACTGGAATGGAAACAGGAAATGGTCATAAAGGGTTAGTTGTACTTATGCCAAATTAAAGTAGGTGCTAGTGTAGTTGTGCTCTGTGTTTGTACATCAGAGTAACTGCAGCCATGGACTGGATTTAGAAAAACAAAAAGCTGGCGATTAGTATGTTTTCTGTGAACAGAGAATAAAGAAACTGTTGCTCTAACGTGTGACAATTCTTTTTCCAAAAGATCAACCCATAGGACATCACTACGGATAATATAGTGGTCTAATGTTTGTTGAATTTACTGACCAGCCTGATATACGAATTTCAAACCTATTACTCACAGATTTAAATAAATATTGTCACCTTGCTCTGTAGTCAAGGTGTTTCCTAAGACAATGAATCCTCTCATATGAGCATGAACTGGAGTTGCAGTATGTCCACATAAGTTCATGCTTGCTGAGATGTTCATAGGAGCTTAACATAGCCTCTCTGTCAACATCACAGCTAGCAACACCGCATCCTTTCTCACTTCTTCTCTTTTGAGTTAGCCAATACTTTGACTAGATAGTGTGACTATTGTCTATTGGCTGTCTACTTTTATGTGTCAGTTTCAAAATTGTGAAGCTAGTGAGAGACGTTTCTAACAACTCCAAAAAAAAGGTGACAAAATAGATTTTGAAAATTAACCTGAAGGTAATAGGCTAAACTTCGTATTTAGATTCCAAGCTAAAATGCGAAAGAAGCTGCTGGCCTTGGCAATGCATCTGCATCTATCAAATCTGTATTTTATTTTCTTGTGATGCAAATGATGTGATGGTATAAAGTGTACTGAACTTAAATAAAATGTGCTTCTATTTAAACAGTATACTGCATATTTGAGTCCTGATCATGGGGGAGATGTATTGGTAAGAGTTCGCCTCATGAGCTTAGAGACTATAAATCATTCTCTCTTAAGTAATTTACCACATTGCATTCCATTGTTTTTGAGAGTTTGGATTTTAGTGTACTTGTATATTTTAGATGTTTTTTTTAGATGTCTGAGACTAAGCAAATCAATAATGGGTGTATGTAGAGAGAGGTGACAAGAAGAAGGAAGCAACCAGCTCTGTGGTTGTGTTGTGTGTGCAATCACCTCCTGTTTCTGACAGAACACAGACACACACACACACACACACACAGGGCACACACAATATGCAAAACTGGACTGTGGTTTTTCACAACACAGTCACAGTTTACTTTCTTAACCTTAACTTCTCGAAAGTTGGCACACATTCGCACTTGAGGACACACACACAAGCACATGCATACATTTATCCAAGCAGCAACGGAGGCACACACACACAAAGATTCTCGGTCTCTCCGTAAACTTAACTAGAGCCTAACCATTGTTGTGTTGGAGTTAATGTGATGTAATGTAGAGGACGTTCACAACGTTTAAAGCTTTATTTGCACACACAAGAAAACTCGGCAACCAGCTGTTCTTTGACCAAAAGGTACGTACAGTAAATCTACTAGTAAACCCTCTGGCTTTGACTTGTTCAGTCATATTTCAACTTCTATTGCTGCATTGCTCTCTTGGTAATGATTAAACTATGAACAATATCTCTTTTTTTTAAACTTCAAAATATTTAAATGCTGTATTAAGTATTTAATGCTGTATTTTTCATTTTAGTTAGAGTATCTGAGGTGTTTGGTCTTATGTAGCTGTTTTAGTCCTGTTTCCTGTTAAACTGATAATATGTAAATTTGAAGCTATTTGAAAATATGCAAAACATTGTGTCAGATTAAGATTACACTCTGATTTAAGGTTTCTCGCTGTAATCATTCCTCCTGTTCATACTGACCATAAGAAAATCCCCTCCAAATGTGCTTACAATGTTAGTGAAGGGGGAGGAAATCCACAGTTTTGAGCAAAAAAGTGTTCAAAAGTTTATCTGAAGATAATATGAGGTTTCAGCCATCTGAGTTCATCAGATAAAGTGGATATCATTCTCAGTTACAGTTTCACTCTTTATGTCTCAACAGACAGTGTTCTGTTCAGTTTCAGTTGAAGGATTGTAACAAAAAGAGGGAATTTGGTGCTAAAAAGACAGTAACTTAGAAAGATATTCATCCTCAGATAAACTTTTAAATATAGTTTTGCGTGGAAGGAGGGCTGTGGATTTTGTCCCCCATCACTTACATTGAAAACACATTATGAAGGGATCTCTTAAAGGTGCAATATACAATATTCAGCCCCACTAGATGTTGCACCAGCACCAGAATCTCAGATCAGAACAAATGCGCGCGACGTTAATAAAGTTGGAGACAAAAAAAGAAAGCCGCCCCTGAACCGACAGCTCATGAAACTCAGATAAAGATTGCATCTTTAATGGCTGGTATACAAAGGAGAAATGATTACAGCAAGAAAAGCAGGTGTCAATGTCTATTTGGTCACCTGACTATTGTTTTAGGACAGATTTGTAAAACTGTGAACCTAGTATCAGTAAAGTATGTCTATAATGTAGTGTTGTGTTAGAGTAAAAAATAAGCCAGTTTTTACTGACATGTATTACTTTTTTATGTCTTTCTACATTTCTTTTCCTTTTATTTCTGTTACTCACATGTTTACTATACAATTTCTTGATCTACTTCTATTTCTTAACTTTTTTCTGTCCATTACTCAATTACTCACATTAATTCACATGTTCCTCTCTCTCACCCCCCCCCCCCCTTTTTTTTTTAGTTAAGATGAATTCCACGACAACCCTGTGCACGACCACGGCCAATTCCACAACAACCAACTCCTCCAATAACAGTACCACCCACGGACAGTACCACCCAGTCCTCCTAGCTATCTACTCTGTGGTTCTGCTCATCGGTACCATTAGCCTGAGCCTTATGATGCACATCATGAAGTCCAGCACGACTTCCTTCACCTCCATCGCTGTGCTCAACCTCATTTTCACCCACTTCATCTTCCTTCTCACTGTGCCCTTCAGGATTTACTATTATGCATTAAATAGATGGGGGCTGAACCCTTGGTTCTGTAAATTTATCAGTGCTATGATCCACGTCCACATGTACATGTCCTTTATCTTCTATGTGATCATCCTCATCACGCGCCTGATGACGTTCTACTGCAAAGCAGAGCAGGTGGCCTCCATGCAGAAGGTTCATGCACTACTTGGCAGTGCTGTGGTGTGGATGGTGGTGCTGGTCACAACCCCTTGCGTAATAGAGTTTTACTACGGCAAAGATAAGGAAGGTGACACACATGGAGAAAAATGCTTCCACTTTGGCAAAAACATAAATGATTCCGTCCAGGTGTTAAACCACATCATAAGCACATTGATAATAGTAGTGGCCATTCTGTTGACAGCCCTCCAAGCCAATGTCCTGCGGGTTTTATACCGGAAGCATCGCAAGGGATGCACCTCACAGCAGGACTTTGGGGCTCAGCTGAAGAGCCTGTGCTTTGCCCTCATCATGGTGATCTGCTTCATTCCCTACCACGTGTTCCGGATATATTACGTAGCAAAAATTTCGGAATTGCAGAATCTCAATGAGGTGTTTCTGAGTCTGACCACTTTTAACTGCTTGGACATGCTGACCTTCTTGGGGAGGAGAACTTGCTCCAGGTGCTTCCCAGGAAAGATTGTTTGAAAATCATGGGTGGGAGTTTGTGTTAGGGGGTCAGAGACTTAATTTGCTTTAGTTTTTAAGCCTTACTTTACAGTTCCTTATTGCCTTGTCAGAGTTTATGATAGGAAAATTGCTTTGGTGCAGCTCCATAAAAGCAGACAGGTTATAACAGCAACAATTAAAAAGCTCAAATGAACAATCATTCAGAAAAAGACATAAAAGCATATAATGAAAAAATGATTGTTGAAACATGCAGTGTAAAATGCACAGATGAGCCTACAGAGCTTAGTTCAACCGCATCAGGATTCAGGATTCATTTAGCTTTCAGTTTCCAAAATCAACCACTATTTCTTTGAAAGTTTATCTGAGAGTGTGAAGGTCATTCTTGACCTAAGGAAGAGTAGTGAAACAAAATAATCTTTAATCACTGGCTACTTAGTAGCCATTGTTGGAGCTGTTGTCATCATCATTTATTTTTGTTTATCTTCAAAACCAGGTAGACAAGCCAAAGCTCCCATCTAAACTCTGTCAGATCCCATGCTCTGCTTTATCAATCCTATAACTGTTAAGTCAACTGAAATTTATGTATGCTCTGAATGATAAAACCGTATTGTACTTCTATGAAAATATTGAAAGATTTTGACTTGACTGGAAACTGTTATTTGCTTTTGACTCAAAATGAATGAACTATTGCCATCTGCTGGTCCTTGTGTAAACTACACAGGATTCAAGTTTGCTATTTGTAATATTATATGGTGGAATTGGCTTGAAAGTTAAGACTCATTTTTCAATTGTATGTGGCTGGAAATGAAAATATATATATATATATTTATTTCACTGTATTTGCTAACACTTAACCTCTGTGTACATAGCTGAAGTGTTCAGCTCCAAAGCTGAGAAGAGAAATAAATGTCTAAAATTGTTACTTTTCTACCATTATTTTGTGAAACATTACCTCAAACCTCTTGGATCTCTTACCTTCTGCCCTCTGAAGCAGAGGCCCTAGCTGACTTACACACACGCACACAAACACCCACACCTGGTGATCCTTTTCCTTTTGGTTTTTATGGCACTGGGTTACTGTTTAACATCCCCACCCTACTTTGAGTTTGTTTAGTAAATCGATCTAATGACAGGGCTATGGTGGCGCCATCCAATGTGTCGCTCCATGAATTATAGGCCGCTCAGCTCTCCAACCTTCGCTTTTAATGTTGTCGAACACCTTTACCTTTTTAACATTCTCAGTGTCACCTAGACTAATGTCACACTGAGGTCTGCTCACTGCCGGAATACAACGGTACACCTGGATAAATGCACATCCCACACGGAAACAGAAACACAGGTAAGTCAAACTTCTGTGAATTATATTGTTATTGAAATGCAAAATATTAACAGTGGCTGTAAGAATTTGTGGAGGAAATTAAGCTTACCTTAAGTAGTTCCTCAAAGAAGTTTAGCATAGTGATATGTTCTGCTAAATCACGTGGTTTTGTATTTTGGTGGTAATATGGTGGTACTCCCCATTCACATACAATTCAATTGCTGCTAAATGTCCTGTAACCAGAGGTGGTGTACTTTTGAATGGCAGGATACAGTATGTGGTATTTGCATTTTGTCGAGTGTGTTTAATAAGATAGTGTTCTCACCTCTGTCCGCAGACATTTTGTGAAAGCAGATAAGATAGACTCACTTTGTCACGCATGCTGCGCCGTAAAGATCATGTGATAACCCATTTCATATTCTGTACAAGGACTTAGTCTGTAACAAGAGCACTGTTTCGGAGCAACAAATCGCTAAGCAGGAAGATGGTGTAGACCTTTTTCACAGCAGACATTTTGACATGTCACAGCAGAAACAGCTCAATCAATGGCATTAATAACAACAGTATTCCATTTAGATTAGCCACTTTAAGGGCCCTGCTGTTGTGCATGCTAGCACACTGGAGTTGCTCACTGGGACACTTAATGGAAGAGATCCATTGTTAATGTTCCACCTGCACTTTCCTACTATGACAAGTCAAAATGTCTGCTGTGAAAAAGATCCATTACAGTTGCATTGTTTTTCTCCCCTGATGCAATACCACTGCTACCACTGAATGCACATTAAAATAACTTAACCAGTTATACAATTAATGTCACTTTTCTGATTAGTGTAATTGGCAATTAACACCCCCACTTTGTGACAGTGAAACATGAGTTTTGATATTGTATACTACAGACTGTGTAAAAAAAAAACATTGGATATACAAGCTGTGGACATAACACCCGTCCCATACAATGCAATCCAAAACAATGGCCCTACAATAAACTCTACCTTTGTGAAAATTGCAATGGTGAAGTTTTGTTGAGTGTGCCAGAGAGTTGATTTTTGAGGCTTAAGTGTGAGTTGATGTATACAGTCTAATTCAGCTGGACAAATCATTTGTAAAACATAAGCTCTGTTATCAAAGATGAATGTCATTAACCAAACTTCAGACTTTGCAATAGATGGAAAATGAAAATATGGAAAAATAAATGAGTATGACACACATTAAAATACTAGTAATGCCAGTAGGGATTATGGATTTATAGAAAAGATGTTTTTTTTTGTTTTTGTTTTTTTTGCCAGGTCTGCATGTAACTCTAAAATTTAAGGAAACTTCCTTCTGTTGAGTGTTGTAGAAGTTAAACTGATGATGAATTTCACATATTTCTATTCATTTGCACCAAATCAATATGCAAGTAATGATGATCTTTGACTAGTTAAAATGAAGATAAACTTTTGGAGTTTTAGGAGTGAATAATATTCTGCTGAACTGTATATTTTTTAACAGTTGCTCAGGTTTTAGGAAGTGACGGTTTACTAGAGTCAGTTGGGTGGCTGATCATCATCTTGTGACTATTAAAAACTCAAGTCTAAATAGTGGTGACAGTATTATGGCCAGTTCACACAGAGATAGCCTCTTAACTCTGGGTTTTATGACTGCAAAGAGCTTTTGGTTGCTAGGCGGAAGCAAGGTTTCTCAGTCATGTCCTGCTTAGCTTTCAATTGAATAAGTCATAACACCTTTTACACTAAATTTTTGTGTTTCTATGAATGTGTAATTCATATGGATTTTTTTAAAATATATTTTTATGTTTAACTGTTAAAGCAGTGGTCTTCTACAGTATGTGTGTGCCAGTAGATGCAATGAAATAGGAGCTGGAGTTTCCTTATACCCAGCTGGTGAACTTACCTGAATGCAGGTTTACATCATTGCACCAAAGCATGGTTGAAAGATGTGTTTTCAATGTATTAGTGAGGTGAACAAAGTAAACAAACCAAGTGAACATGGGCTTGCTTTCTAAACATCTTATCAGCTTCAGTGTTTGGAATATTGTGTCACTATCCAAATAAATCAAGAGGAGGGTATGATTTGTCAAGTATTCAAAAATGTGGAAAGAAAATGATCAATGCAGACTTAAATTACTCAGCTTGTTGTCCTTGCACTTAAAAGGGGGATTCATTGCACTTTTCAATGAATACTGGATTTTTCTGCAATTGTGCATGCCTAGACCAAAAGCACCAAAACATACAGTTTTGCTTTCTTTTTGTATGTTAAACCAAACAGTATCTCTCATGAGTAGCCTCTCATAAAATGACCTACTTACATACAATATTATATACAAGCACTACCCCAGCTATCTTTAATTAACCTTTATCTATTTGTCTTTATAATCTTCTCTACAATGTTCTGCATCAGTCATTTTGTGTTTAAGTGTTTGTGAACATGAGAGTCATTTCTTCTTCACTCTATACAAACCTGATGAGTCAGGAGGCCTGACCTCACGGCATGGTTAAAATATAATCTCTCTATCACTTCTCTCTTTCCCTTCCTCCCTCTCCTTTATATCTTTCAACCCCTTTATCTCAGCCTCCTGAATTAACTATCTATGGCTGGAAATGAATAGTCTAGTAGGTAATTAGAAATAATCTGCATTCTGATATACTGTACCTACAGTGACGATATATAACCCACATGCCTGCTCATACTCTGTAGGTGCTTTTCTCATTGGCTCTCTCGTTACTGATGTAGGGCATCTCCCATATTACTGCCTCTTATCATTTACAACCTTCTCCAACACAATGCCCCAAACTGATTGCCTTTAAGCCACACAATAAGATTTAGTGCAATGAAACCCCTGATGTAAAATGGGTGGGTTGGGACATTTTAACTGGTTTATGGTTAGAGTGTGTTCACAGCATTCTTGCCTCGAAGGAGGAGGCAGCTCGGGGATGAACTTGTATTTTTGACTTCCACTTTTGATGTCCTAATTTCTAAAGAAATCTATTTGGGTGTTTCTACAGTGACAGAAAAGTGTGAGAAGTATAAAAATGTGTTATCTTGACATGAGCTGCTTCTTAGGCGGCGTTAGTATCTCTCGTATTTTTACACAGCAGACTGTCTCATTATTCAACAAAGACTAAAATAAATATATCACCCTGTCTGAGAATTCTCATTCATCATAAGCCATAGCACTAATCGCAATCAATGAAAATGTAATACATTTCTTATTTTGATGGATTAAAAAAATGACACTCTGCGCAATTTAAACATTCCAAAAATACAAGCAAAAACACAAGATGTGAGGCTTCAACTGGACTGCAGTCAGTGAGGTTAATCTCCTTTGATATATTTACAGTATAAGGTTAAAATTAGAAATAGAGTTAAGTTTTATGAACAGAGGGTTGGATGTAAACCCAAGGAGTGTGTTTGTGGAAGAGTTATTGGTGTTTTCCACTTCACTTTATGTCTTTATAGATTATATCTGCTGAGTTGGTGGTGCTATTACTCCTCTATTGATTAGATTAGGAGGCCTGGGAAGGACACACACACACAAACACACACACACACACACACACACACACACACACACACACACACACACACACACACACACACACACACACAACACACACACACACACATTCATAAATGTGTGTGTATCATCATGCCTGCAGAGTCTGTCTCAGGTAAAAAAAAAAAAAAAAAAAAAAGTAGAGAGAGGGAGAAGGGAAATATCTCCTTCACCTCTATCTATCCATCCTGTGATAAGTGTGAGGGAGAAGGACAGATAAGTAATGTACAATAAGGTGAGAAGTCTTAGTCACAGCTCCTCCCCTCTCCTTGTTTTCCTGGCCCAATCAGATGGGATTATATATCTTTTATGCCAGGGATCTCCCATGTCATGTCTGTAAGAATTAGATGAAGCAGAGACTAGCAGATAAAGAAAAAGAGAGAAAGAGAGACTTTAGAGCGAAGAGACTGAAAGAGAAGACACGAGAAGACAAGAGAAGACAAGACAAGAGGAGAAGAGAGAAGAGAAGATTGGGTTAAAAGAGGAATGAAGTATCCTCCTGCTCTTCAGAGTAAATCTCTCTTAGATATGGAAGTAGCCAATTACTGTGAAGGCCTGGACCCCTCATACAATACGCTGGGCTTTGAGAATGCAGAGGTACTCTATGGAGGAGGAGGTAAGCGTGTGTGCATACAGACACATAAACATGTGCAAACAGACACCCATATGCAAACACATACAAGACATGTTCAACAGACATGAACTGAAGTACAAAATGTCTGTTTTTCAGAATGAATGTTAAGTTGGATATGCTCTCATGCATGTTATAAGGACTCCTATCTTTTAAACCCATTGTCACCTTTATCTTCATATTAACCTACTGCACATAGCAGGACCTATTCTATTTAACAAATAACTTTTAAACAATTAACAATTAACTTTTAAACAATTAACAATTAACTTTTAAACAATTAAAATTGTTGAGCGAATACAAACATTTTCCACAATCAAAATGGCATAAATGGACAGAGAAATGAGAGGAGTCTGTAACCTTACTGATTAATATGTAATCTTTTTGGGAGAAGGTGGTGCGGTTATCTGCCTCAGAACTGTGTGAGAAGGTATATAGTTAAGTTTGTAAGACAGAGGTTTGCTGATGAAGAGAAGTGAGACCAGCTGAAAGCAAATGAGTTGCTATTTAAAGAACGGGAAAGCAGTAAGGCCTAGTTTTTACATAACACACTCCACATGTCTAAATTAAATGCTGGGGAAACTTCTGACATTTTGATGTTGGCCAATAGTGCGTGTATTCAGTTCTCTGTTAACACTGATTGTGGAAAATTATTTCCACTTGTCTATTTCCTATACTGTATGCAAGAGGATACCTGTAGCTGTGGTTAGAGAAAAGAAAAGGGTAAGGCGGAGGTTGTAAAAACTCAAAATGTTATAAACCTATTTAGGCAGGAATTGCTGGTATGTGTCATAAAGAAGTTTTATTGAGGGGCAAGCACGCATCTTACTGATATACTGATGTCACCTCAGCATGTGAACAGAAAGTTAGTCGAACACTGACTCATCTTCCCGTGGCACTACCTGGTGTGGGGGCTGAGAGAGAAGTGTGTGTGTGTGTGTGTGTGTGTGTGTGCGTGTGGAGGGATGTGTTGATGTCTCTTGAATTTTTACATGTTATGATGTCATGTTCATGTTGTGTTCTATTTGGTAGGCTGTAATAGAGCAGTAAATATGCAGACAATGATGATGATTATAGTTTTGATTATGGTGATGAAGCTTCTGCTGATGATCATGATAATGATTATGATGATTATGATGATGAAAGACATCAGCAATAATATTTAATATGGTTGGTGAGCGATCGAACTGCCATGTTTCTTTTTCCCGATTTAGGTTTTGCAGATGCATATACTATAATGTTCAAATCCAACATCACACAAGTGATTTTGCAGTTATACAAACCCCAACAAACCTCTGCAGTTATAGTATGGACTATACATAGAATACATAGAATGCTATTATTAGAAATAGTGTTCTTTCTACTAAACTTTTCCCTCAATAATGATTATAACGGTCAACTCATTAAACAACATTTACTTCATAAAAGAGGCAATTGCTAGAATTAGTTTACTTTTTTATGTTCTGAGCAACTCTGACCTGGTATGGCAGCAACTGCTAACAGCTGCTCTTGCCAATTTGTCAACACATAAAAATATGGCAATAGGTACAACTTTTGGAAAAAAATCAATGGTAAAAATTGTGACAGACTGCAATGCAGCACTCTACAGATCTGACCCATATAGACTGAGATGAATAGGCTGAAGGCAACACACTTTTCACAAAAAAGTTTTTTTTTGTGGAAAGTGTGTTGAAAGAGGGACGCATTCAAAAATATATCTTTCACTTGATTTAAATGTTCATCTGTCACAGAACGTTTTTGCCCATCAGGCCTTTATCAGTGTGCGACATACACCAGGTGGTTAGAGCGCAAACAGAATTAGCACAAAAAACCTTTTACCATCAGAATAATTTTAAAGATGCTATCATCACATAGAAATTCTACAAAAGTGTCTGCAATTAGATAAAACAGTGCAGTGAACAGTTTGCATTGTGGTTCCAGGCTAGCAAATAATTGAATTATTATAGTGGACGATTTTTGGATGTATACTGCAACGCATTGCTTCCGTTTTGTTTTTGTATTTGTGTCTATTCCAGTCTATGTATTACATAGATGTATGAGTATGCACTTGAGTGTGTGAACATACAGGTACTGTATATTTACCTGGGTGAGTGTTTTTGTATGTTTCAGACAACATGCCAACAGAGCCGAGCCTACCTGGTGCAGACGGGGTCAGCAGTAACTGTGCCATCTGTGGAGACAAAGCCACCGGGAAACACTATGGAGCCTCCAGCTGTGATGGCTGTAAAGGTTTCTTCAGACGCTCCATACGCAAGAGCCATGTCTACACTTGCAGGTACAGAGAACAAGAACATACTACGTGAGCACCCATAAACACATGGAAAAAAAGCACACCTAAAAACATGCAAAGACATCACACCTACAGACATCTATAGACACTTCATGCACTTAAATACAAAATAATGCCCAAGTGTTCATTATTGATGAACATAAATAGAGAGATGCTGTACTCATGGCATAAAATTACATTACTAACATATGAAAGTTGTAAGACACATACATACATGATGTGCAAGCACATAAACGTCCTCTTGTACATATACTCCCTAAATACTCTTAAACGACTGATAAGTACCTTTTCAGTCCAGTCATCATGATATAGAATGTCACATTACATTATGTTACATTACAGTACACTGTATTGTTATATGTCTTGCTCTGTAAAACTATCAAATTGTATGTTCTTCATATGCAGGTTTAACAGACAGTGCATTGTAGATAAAGATAAGAGGAACCAGTGTCGTTTCTGCAGACTCAACAAATGTTTCAGAGCTGGCATGAAAAAAGAAGGTAGGGAACCCTCTCTCCTGTCACCCAGGAAAAACTGTTACACGACATGACAAACTGACCATATTGAAGCTGCACTAAAATGTAGAGACTAGGGCTGCAACGAGTAGTCAATTAATTAATCTACAGAAAATGAATTGCCAACTATTTTCATAACAGATTCATTGTTTTGAGTCATTTCTTAAGAAAAAATGCCCAAATTCTCTTGTTCTAGCTTCCTGGATGTGAATATTTTCTGTTTTTTTTAGTCCTATATGATAGTAAACTAAATATATTTGGGTTGTGGACTTTTTAGGTTGCAGCTTGGGCTTTGAGAAACAATGATCGTTATTTTTTACCATTTTCTGACATTTTAAAGACCAAAAGACTGTCGATAAATCTAGAAAATGATCAACAGATTAATCAATAATGAAAATAATTGTTAGTTTACGTTGTGTTAGTTTTATGTGCAAAAAAGAAAAAAAATAGAAAGAAAAAAATATTGTCAGTAAACTTTACATTTATATATTTTAGAGATAACATTTTACAGGTATGAGCCTAAAACTAGTGACATTGAAGGAAAGGCTGTCATCAGAGAATCTGAAAGCTGCTTCAAAATGGTTGAAATTGGCTCGGCCATAAAGTAGTTGATTACTTAGTGTGCCTGTGTGTGTGTGTGTATTTATGAGGGGTATAACCTTGGCACAGAGTTTTATGACACGTAATCATGTGTTATTCAAACATGTTGTTCTGGATTGGAACTGGTTAACGTTTGACTCCGCTTGCTGATGCCAGCCTGTATGACTATTTTCCTAAATATTAACTGCCCTGGTATCCACTGTCATAGTTTGCATGTAGGATTTCCCCTCCAACACTTACCACTCATAAATAACAACTTGGGGTAACTTCTTTAAAATGCTGAACCAGGAAATAGATTTTAATATTATTAGGATTAATGGACCCACAACTATTTGAAAATTAGTTGATTTTTAAGAAGGAGGTGCTGTCATCTCCCTCTTCTTTTTTTAAATTTCTCTTTTTGTTTCACACAGTTACTTTAGCTGTCTGTTATATTTTAGCTGTACAGAATGAGAGAGACCGGATCAGCTCAAGAAGAAGTATTCCTGACTCCCAAGACGTGCCACCCATCACTATTTTGGCCCAAGCAGAATCACTGTCCCAACAGGTGACAATCCTCCTTGTGAATTTCCTATTTTCCTACTGTTTGTATATGTGAGCTGGTTGAATTAACAAATGGTGAGCCAGGAAGTCATTATATTCTGTCTCCCTCCAGATCACTGCTACAGTTGGAATAGCAGACGTAACGGAGCAGAAATCAGCCACTGTTGGAGATGTATGCGATTCTATGAGACAACAGTTACTGGTGTTGGTGGAATGGGCCAAATACATTCCTGCCTTCGGAGAACTACCACTGGATGATCAGGTAATAGAGCTGCGGTGCATTATGGGTGATCTCTGATTATGTTATTGCTTGCATACAGTCATTCTCTTGCATATTTTGATTTCATGCTTGCTAAAAGCATCTCTCCGACTCAAGCACTTCTGTTTAATACAGTTTTGAAGTGCTGTCTTTCCATATTGGTTGTGTTTAGCTTATATGGGTCTGAGTGTGTTTGGTGCTCTAACAAAGCATTTTTTTGGTCAAGTTGGGATGGAAGAAAGTACCTTCTTAATTAACCAAAAGCAGACATAGGTCATAGAACATTTGAAGCAATGATTAACTTGAGTTTTAGAGATGTTGTTTTAAATTAGCATACAGAGACTGCTTAATATACTATAATACACTCTAAACATGGCCGCTGTGTGATGTATGTAAGGGCAAAAGGGATGCATTGTTGCATTGTTTGTGTTCTTTGTTTAACTGTGTGTGCGTGCATGCCTGCGTGTGTTTGTCTCCAGGTGAGCTTGCTCAGGGCTCATGCAGGTGAACACCTTTTGCTTGGGGTTGCCAAAAGGTCAATGCCATTCAAGGACTTCCTGCTTTTAGGTATGAACTGACCAGTAGAATGGCATCTTATTTATATGTGGTGCAATAAGGTGGTTCAGCACTCAAGTGTGAAGACTGATCAAATGTTGTATTAGCTGAGAATGATTAACTAAAGGTTTCTTTTTCTTTGTGACTTCAAAAGTGTCTCTAATAAATTGCATTACTCATTACTGGGGTATGTCCCAACATTGTACTGTAGGCAGATCTGTCATCTACTCACACCCGAGTACACAGAAACACACATTTTGCAGGGACCTTCCTCACGTGCCTTTACCTTAACCTTGACTGAAATCCTTAAATAGGCCTAACAAAAGTCCACAACATTCAACTTATCATTCTCTCAAGGCTAAAAGTACTATTCCTGTCACCCTTCTACACAAGCATACTCCCACACTCCATCCCCATACACACTCACATACCTTTTCCTCCTTGTTGACTCCCTTCAACACAGCCACTCATTGATACTCTCTTTGTCTGCAGGTAATGGCTGTGTGATCCACAAGAACAGTACTGAATCAGAGATCTGCCGGGTAGCCAACCGAGTGTTGGATGAGCTGGTCCAGCCCTTCCAGGATATTCAAATAGATGACAACGAGTATGCAGCGCTCAAAGCCATCATCTTCTTTGACCCGGGTAACAATTAAACATAATATTTAGTAGTAGTTTATTACCCCACCAGCCCTCAGGGGATTTGTGACTTGTATACTTGAAAACTAACCTTATTGGTGTTAAGTAGTCACTAATTTACTCTTCTTGGGCATGTGTGGTTACCCTGTTTTCTGGCTCACTCTTGCCTCTCTATTCAGGGATTATTATCTGTATGTGTAATTAGAAATTTTATCTGGTTCTCTGGTTGGTGTAGTACGTGAGTAAGCTTAGGTAAGGTATTTTTAGGCACGTGTGAGGAAATTACATCTACTTCTTGGTACTTCTTAGAACAGGATTTTGGAAATTAGTATCAGTGATAACCTTGGCTCAGAGTTTTATGACCTAATTGCGTGTTATGATATGCTGATTGGGGTTGGTGTTGCATAATGGCACACACATTTATCAAAGTTATCAGTTCAAAAAATGTTCAATTAATTGAATAAATAATTGCAACTAAATAAATGACATACGTGTGACCATGTTATATTTAAAAATAGAGCATAAAAACAAAAACAAAGAGACTTAAAACTTATAAAAAGGTAAAAGATTGATCAGGAAAAAGACAAACAATGTGAACATTTCAGCAATTGATTGTAAAAGATTGAAAATTGCAAACAAAACACTTCTGCTAACACTACCTTGTCTGAAACCCCTCACAATTTCTGCCCAGGTCCCTTTTTCCAACATATCCTGCATCTGGTTACACTTCAAGTTAAATCACAAACCTTCCATCCTTCCTTAGCCCAGTGTAACCAGAATCCCAGCTTCCATTTCCTTTTACCTGCCCCCCTTTTTCTCTCCCCTTCACTAAATCCCCTCATTTTGCCTTCATGCCCCAGTTTGACCATAATCATTCCATCAATTCCACTCATATCCTCAATTCCATCCTTGATCTTTCTGTTTTTTTCCTCACCCTCTTGCCCTTCAATCCCTCCCCCAATTCCACACTTGGCCTCCCAATCTGCAGATGCAAAATCTTTGCGGGACCCTTCGAAGATCAAGGCCATGCGTCTGCAGGTAGGTAGAACATTTGACCCTTGTAACTTCTTTTCTAGTCTGGTCATTTATACTGTCATTGGTTATTATACTTAACAGTATATTATGTATTTTACACATATTTCACTGATATATCAGTCAATGTACAACGACAACTGTGCAGTTTTCTTACACTAATGGAGACTTGGCCTTGTGTGTGGTGTGTGTGTGTGTGTGTGTGTTCGTGTGTGTGTGTAGGTCCAGATGAGTCTGGAAGACTACATTAATGACCGTCAGTATGACTCCAGGGGTCGTTTTGGAGAGTTGTTACTCCTGCTGCCCACCCTGCAGAGCATCACCTGGCAGATGATCGAACAGCTCCAGTTCATTAAGCTCTGTGGCCTGGCCAAGATAGACAACCTGCTGCATGAAATGCTGCTGGGAGGTAAGACTGGGCCCATGTCTGCGCTTATAAACCTGAAAGATGAAAAATAGGATGACCTTCAACTAGGTTGCCAATGCAACAGTGGAGCTCGTTAGTGGTGAATGTGGGAACCGTATGTGCATAAAGCAATGCCGAAAAACAAAAGTATACATACTCTGGAAAGTTTTCCAGGATATGTGCAGAGGGGAGAAAGCTAGATTTTACAAAGACATGGAATACATTTGTAAAATCAACCTATATATTAGGAAAAGCCAAAATAGACAACTTGCTACATGAGATGCCGCTAGAAAACATCTGAAACATAACGTCTGCAATAATATCTATGAATAGGGAAGTCTAAAGTTAAAGCAAGTATGCATAAAATATTCTAAGAATGGCCATGATAGAACTAAACTAAACTAAACAACTAAAGCATAAGATGAGGTGTGGAAATAAGTTATCTCCAAAAATGTCTTCCATTTATTCACTGTGCACTAAAAACAACTCCTGAATATGATAACCTGACTTGAGGGAAAAGAGAGAGTTGCATTTGTCTTATTTTTCAACACTCTATAGAGATGTGGAACTAACACAACAACAGTCTTGCTGTTCTATTTACAAATGTGCATGTGCAACTGATAAAGTACAAAAATGCAACATACAGTAATGTCAAATATACTTATAAACTTACGATACGATATGATACGATACACTTTATTTTCCCCATAGAGACATTTCTCTTGAACTCAAATTCTGCACATATGATATATTCTCTTATCATATAACTTCCTCCATAGAAGTAAAAATAAAAAAAATTAACAACATATAAGCAAAGTAACGCATACTGTAGCACATCACAATCATAGATTGCACATATTACACAACCAGTGATAAGAACAAGCAACACATTGCACAACCCCTTGCATTATATCAAATATCTATTACACAACCCCTCGCATCATACCATGAAGCTACTGAACAACCCTACAGCCTCAAGCAACATTATTTAAAAAATTAATTGATGTAGGCACAAATGAGTTTTTAAAATGGCTGAGTTTGCAATGGGGTACGCTATATCATCTTCCTGAAGGTAAGAGCTCATACTCAGCATGGTGAATATGAGATGGATTAGACTCTATTCTCTGTGCTTGCCTGAGAACCGACTGCTCATATATTGACTGGGGGGACTGGTGTTCTTTCCTCCCCATAACCTTAACCAGATGAGCAAGCTTAGATTTTGACTGTACAGAGAGATTGCCATAACATGCTGACATCCCATACGTGACTATACTCTCTAATACAGCCTGATAGAATAAAAACACAATACTCTGATCTATCCCATGCACTCTGAGTCTGCGTAAAAAGTATAATCTCTGCTGTAAACAAGAACACAAACTTTCAACATGGGCCTTCCAGCTGAAGGTGTTGTCCAAGTGAATGCCAAGGTAGTTGTAGGAGCGGACCTGATTGGTTCATCATGTAATGCCACTGGACTATGATCTCCCACTGACCTACGGTCTAGATGGATGGCATCACACCATTGCACAAAACTCTGTTTCAGTGCAATAGGCTGAAGGACTTATGTCTTGTGCAGTAGGCTGAGGATAGCAGTGTCATCTGAAAATTTTAGAATGTGATTCATAGGGTGGCTGCTTGTACACTCATTTGTGTATAATGTACCTGATCTGGGTTCTGAAAGGGTATTGTTGACCCTGTCATGCTGGATTCAATTGGTCAAAAAGGAAAAATACCACTTGGTTATAAAAGGATTGATACTCATCTGTTTCAGTTTCGGGATTAGCAGATTAGCAGGGCTGAAGCGTATTAAAAACAGAGCTAAAATCAACAAATAGCAGGTGTGCATAGGCCTCGGGGTCTTCCAAGTGCTTAATAGTCAAAAGGGTGATACTGTTAACATCATCATCCTTGCCCAGCCTCGCCTGTAAGCTAATTGGAATGGATCTAGTACAGAATTGACCTCTGCTTTGAGTACAGACACCATGTATTTTTTAAAGCATTTCATCACAATCAAAGTTGGAGACACAGGTCTATAATCATTATTTTCAATTGGACAAGGTTTTTTTGGAGCTGGAATAATCATGGATTTTTTCCAGCGGGCAGGGACAGTGTGTGAGTACACAGACTGCTAGAAGACAGCTGGGGTGAGTTCTTCGGCACAGGTCTTTAAGAGAAGAGCAGAGATGCCATCTGGGCCTGTGGATTTCTTTGTGCATACATGTCTAAAAAGTGACTGAATCTTGTGTGGATCAACCACTAGCCTGAAGCTCAAATCAGTAGTTGAGGTGGTCTCAAGTACATTATTACATTCCAAAGAAAAGTCCTGCATTTTGAACCTAATATAAAAATCATTCAGTTCATTGGCTTTTTGCAGATCATTATTAGTGATGATCTAGTGAAAAAAATATGCAAAGTGAACTACAATAGTTCTCTTTGGTCTGATAAGGGCTTGTTAGGTGAGATGCTACCATGTGCAAGGTGAAATCTGTGTTTTGGAAAATTTTATTGTGTGTGAGTCCTTAAATGTCACCTGATCAAATAACAGATTTATTGTTGAGATACAGGAAAACATCTTACTGTGTAAAAACAACTTGCACAATCTGTTGAAGTTCACAGTTCAATTAACGTGAGGCTGTGTTTTGTGTCCAGGCTTAACATCAGAGCCCTCACACCTGCACCATCCAGCACACACCCAGCTGGCCCAGGACCCTGTGACTGGACACACACTGGTCATCAGCACCATGCCTATTGCACACACTCCACAGATAGGTAAGACCCACATACTCAACAACCTGAGAAACAACAACACACATACATACTAGTTTGTGTCTAACCTTCTGACACACACAAGAAATATTAAAGTTCATGTACAATTCGTCTCTTTTCATGAAATGTCACATTAGTGTGTGCTAGTTGCATTTCAAGATGGAGAGAAAGATGCATTTCCATTAACTTGAAACTAATAAATAGGCATCCTGTACGTGAAAAATCCATTAAAAAGTAACATTTACAAGAATTGATAAGTATTGGCCATATTGTACACTTTCATTTGAAAATAAAAAATGCACTCGGCAATATTACACCACCTAATGGACACATAAGATTGATGGGAATTGTATGTATATGACCAACTGCAGATCCTGATAACATTACTAGAGGGTCATGTTGGAAACATTTTACAGACAAATGATTATATTGCTTTTTTTTTAAACAAAATTTGCAAAAACTAATATAAAACGTCTCTCTGTCCCTGCCTCTTTTCCTTCAGCCTCTCCAGACACTCCCATCCCATCGCCCCCGCAAGGTCCTGCTCCAGAGATGTACAAACACTTTTCCCAGCCTCTTTGTCCTCCAGCAAGCCCCTCTTCCTCCACACAGACAGACCCCTGACTGCTCCCTGTACTAAAAAAGCAGCTTTCGTGGGATCAGCTTCCTCAGCCCCATATTCATCATCATGGTCACGACATAAAAATTATGAAAGCTGTTCAGTGTCTGTGGTTAGACTTTACCCTGCTTCTTTCCCCTGTGACTCCTGGTGGTGTTGCAACAGTAACTTAGACATAATTAAAGTGGCTACATGCAGCAATTCCAAACTTCAGAATGTCGTTTTCAAATTAAGTGGACAAATGAAACACCACACAAGGGTTTAAAAAAACATGCTGAACATTTTTGCGGTCACCTAAAACTAATAGATTGGTTTTCAACTTTGTATCCTTTCACTCTCAGTTTTTTTTTAAAAAAAAAAACATCCCAAACCTTTGCCTTGTAATGAATTGTATATTTTATTCTAATGCTGTTAGAAAGCTGTTAGCAGTTAGGGCCCCCAGTCCTTATGGATCATTGTGTACAGTTTATTAGTGGTGCATATCAAGTGAGTAGTTGTGATAGTGTGTAAATATATAAAGTACTATTTAATCATATGAGTAAGCTACAGAAGCAACAGCGATGGAAAACTTTGAGGCTCACTATCAAAACATCACAGCTGGCCATCAAATTAAAATTCAAGTGTCTGTTTATTTATATACTGTAGTATGCATTACAAGAACTAAATGTATATGCAAATTGGTCTGAGATAACATGGTAGATATATATTCTTAATATAGGCTACATGAAGTTAAACTTTAACAGAATAGGGGTACAGTAGTTGGTGACCAAGATCAACATGATAATAATAATAATAATAATAATAATAATAATATAATTTATAAGAAGTTTATACAGTGTAAATACTTCATGTTAAATGCTAATGTGGATAATTTGTAATATTTTAAAAGTTTCTGTATATAGTTAAATGGATCATTCAGGTTTGGATCATCAATTAAGATGATCTTGCTTTATGGAATTTCTTGAATCAGCTTTGCATTTTTATTTTGGTTTGTGTTGACAGTAAATGTTTCTTCAGAACCAATGTTTTTTTTTAAATTTATATACTGATTAAAATGCAATTTTGAATATCTTTTGCGTATTTTATTTCAAAGAATTGATTACTGTGAATGAATTTAAGTCTCAGTATGGTGTGGTACATTAGCACCCTCTTGCAGTCAAGAGAGAAAATACAACATGGTACCAAATATAAATGAACTACTTACTGTATATGTTGTATATGCATCACTACACTGAATGAAATGAGTATTCATTCATTTTCCTGTGTTTATAAAATAGGGAAAAGTAAACAAAGTGTGAGATGGAAAAAGAGAAATTCCTTTCCAATCAAGCATTTATCTGTTGCTACACAGCCACAACAAATCATTTCTGTTGATATTGCTAAAAAGAATGGAAATTGACTTTTTTTTCATATTTGATCCTGAAAGGAACACAATATAGACAGGCAGATAATGATAAATTGACAAAAAATGTATTTCAATATGGTTTCTCCACATGCAATAACACTGAGTAGTTTGTCCATTACTTCCTTCATGGAAGTCATCATGCTCCCACACAGTTCCATTGGTCAGGGATATACAGTTTCTATCCAAAGCTTTATTGGCAAGCTATTGAGACCGCACTGCCGGATGCTGCTGCTCATCTAAAATCAAACTAGTTTTCCTTCACCATCCATCTGAGAAAACACACTTTGAGACAAACACTAAAGCCAAGCAGGAATGTAAAACGGTAATTTAAGCTGAAACTGAGGTGTACTGGGGCAAACTGTACTTTTAAATTTTTTTTTTTTATGTCCATCCACACACAATCATTTTGTTGGGGTTTGTGTGTGTGTTTGTGTGTGTGTGTGTGTGTGTGTGTGAGCATTTATGTGCAGCGGATGAGACCAGGGGATAAAGCTGAGAGCTCTTATTCTCTGTATATTGTTGTGTGACTCAGAGAAAACACTCAGGTTATTTATGGCAGAGGAGATGATGCTGTCTAGAATCAACATGGCCAAATCCTGCTATCAACTCCATAATGGACAAGCTACCTGGCTTAGGTCAAAACAACACCACCCACAACGGGGGGATGTGTGTGTGTGTGTACTGTATGTGTGTGTATGCTCCTACCTGCAATTTATTTATAACGTGTGCCGGTGCATGTGTGTACACTTCTATATATGTGTTTTTGGAAGTGTGTGTGTGTGTGTGTACCCAGGGAGCTTTAATCAAAGGCCTATAGAGAGGAGACGTGGGGGCCCTGTCTCTCTCTTTTTCCTCAGATAAAACTGTGTGTTAGCATGCCAGTCACATATCTCATCTGAGACGCACCGTTCTCCTCCCCGCACCTCGCCGCGGCCCACACTGACAGCACGCTATTACACACCAGTGTGACGCTCGCTCCACCTGAGGAGGACGACGAGGGGGAGAAATAGAGGGATGAAGAGATAGAGGGATGGAGGGGCAAAGGATGGACAAGCATATGAAATTTTTTTTTTTGTGCCTTTGTTTTACTTGTTAATTAAAGCTGTATTTTCCAATAATATACAATTTTCTACTGAAGCTGTGTGGTGCTTTTGTGCATTGTTTTCTCAATTTTGAAACTGGTGCAAATGAGTTGAAAGTAATATAATGATGAATAAATTCTCAGGATATCATGAGGCTTTAATGTACTCTCAACTAATCTGCTTAATGAAATTACATTGTTGAAGACATTCACTCACTTCCTAAAGTAAGTTTACTCATATTATCGAGCTATCAGGGTATTGATTAACTTCCATTTTGCATGAATTATTTACTCATGATAAAAAGTGAGCAAAATGTGCAAAATTGGACCTTGATAGTAAAAATGTATTTCAACCTTTGGGGTCATTCTCCACCTGTTTTAAAGTAACTGATCAATCCATCCATCCATCCATCCATCCATCCATCCATTCATTCATTCATCCATCCATCCGCACATCCTCTTTCTCTCATATCATAATTATGATAACCACTAGATGGCAGTACAAGTCTGTGGATTCACAATAGACAAATTGCCCTTTAATGGCTGTTATCAATGTACTTTGCCCTTCCTCTGCCATTCTAAGTCATTTTTTAAAAAAATTAAATATAACTAAAACACCTTTAATCATATTTGGATGCCTTGAGCATCTCCTAAGTGCTTACTTGCAACATTTACGGTAAGATGTCAGTGTGTATCTTTTCTTTTTTCTTCAAATCTTTTTAGCATAAGTAAGAAACATTCTGACGTACAGTTAATGGTTCATGTTTTTAAGATATAGAATATGACTACATGCATGTGCAGTTCATCGCACATATTAAGGAAGTTGCACTGAGATTAGCCAAACAACAAAGAAGATTATAATGGTAATGAGCGTGTTTCAGTCATTTTTAATCTAAGTTTACATTTTCGTTTCCAGTCATTTTGGGTAAAGTGTTTGGATAGATTTTTGGGTCAAAAAGGCAGAAAGATTGCAAAGTCACACATATAGACTCTGCACCATGCGGGGGAATATTGGTACAGTCTGAAATGAATGGCATGTGTCAGCGATCCCATATTAGAGCCGGACATTGCAGACTATCATTCCTCACCAGTGCATTTACTCATAATTCCCCTCTGTCTCCAACATATCCGATGATTCCTCCTCTAGGAGACAAGGTGAGGTTGTATGAATCTCTGCCTCCAACTCTGGAATGAATTTAAAACCTCTCCTGAGTGATTTTCTTTGTCTCCGTCCTGTGACTCTGTGTGTGTGTGTGTGTGTGTGTGTGTGTGTGTGTGTGTGTGTGTGTGTGTGTGTGAGTGAGTGTGTGTGTGCGTGTCGCATGCGTGTGCGGTTTCTGATTATACCACAGCATGGGTGAAGGGAAGGAAAATACAGTGACAGCTTCATTTCCAAAGCTGAGTTCACATAAATGAGGGATTAAAGCAAGCAAGAGGGTTAGGGCTCACCTCGGCCTTCAATGACAGCTTTCCCTCCTCAAAATCACTCTCTTCCTCTCTCTGTCTGTCGGCGTGGCTCTTTCTGTCTCCATCTTTATTTTTGCCTCACTCATTCATTTTGCCCTTTTTTTTCTCATTCTCTGTTTAGGTTATCTGCTCCTCTTTATACTGATTTTGCCTGCAGAGATATACACACACAGATAGCACATTTTAAAAGGCATAGAGGAGTATACACACATACACACACAGTGGCTTACACAGTTGCAGGGAGCCAGGGTGTGTGCTCTACATTATGATGATGGGGACCAGGTTAGGGGAATGAAATTAGGGGTTAGGGCCAGGCAAGGGTGCGTGTGTTGATGTGTGTGTGTGCGCGTATTTGGTGGGGTACATTAGGGAAATGAAAAGGGGTGGTCCACTGATGGCTTCTGAGATGCAGACTTGTTAGGAATAGGAATATAAAAAAGACAGGAGACAGAGGAGATGACAGGTTGGATGATCAGATGAGTAGTGCCGTAATGAAAACGGTCCTGTGTACCCCGAGATTACACGGGGAAGGAGATTGGAGGGAGAGAGAAAGAGAGAGGGAGAGAGAGAGAGAGAGAGAAAGGGGCATATTGTAGAGGGGGAAATGGGGGAGCTGGGAGCATGAAAGGGAGTGAAACACTGGAGAAAGATGGGGACTCATGTATGATGAAGAGAAAAGAGAAGAGAAGAGAAGAGAAGAGAAGAGAAGAGAAGAGAAGAGAAGAGAAGAGAAGAGAAAAGAGAAGAGAAGAGAAGAGAAGAGAAGAGAAGAGAAGAGAAGAGAAGAGAAGAGGTATTACAACTCAGGACGAAGCAGCCCCACTCTGAATGATAAGTGTCTCACGCGCTGCGGGTTATGGGAAGTTCACACAAACAAATGACTCCCATTTGCCAGAGGCGAGGGACACAATTGAGAAAGAAGGGGCGAGAGAGAAAAGGAGAAGAAGAGGAGAGATGGAGGAAGAAGAAGGAGAAGGGGAGGGAGAAGGACTGAATACTAGAGCCATGATTTCAGATAACGCCATCTGCATTGAGGAAATGCTTACCATTTAACCCCTCTAATGTTTTTGCTGGTTTGCAGTGTAAACTAAAGCACCTTTCAATCCAAAGGATATTAGGAACCCTGTAGTGAAGCGCAGTAAAAGTCCGTGCTTGGTATTTTAAATTATAGGGCGCCTATGGACCTTGGTCAATAACAGTAAATGTATTGCAAATTGTTGCGTGTAGGTGGGCTGTGTTTTGCACCATACGAGGTGATATTAAACAGTAATAAGGGTGCATGAATACTGCCCTTATTTATACACTAAGCAGCATGGAATCAAAGCAAAGTATGCCCAAATACCTCTCTCTGAAAATGCCTTCGCTACAGTTGTTTTTCACCATGTGACATGCAGGCCAAAGAGTCTGCAGGCTTTCAGTCTAACCAAACAAGCAGCTGATTTTGCTTCTTACTCCCAATTTTTCGGTCAAAGTTGTGTTTTTCAGTCAAATAAGATGGTGTAATGTTTCATTCAGACAACCTTCACACTCAAAGTGACCCACTGCTTATGAGCATTTAGTAGCAGACCCAACAGCCTGTATTTAACAGGATTGGACAAACTGGCTAATGCAGGAGTCCATCCTGTGACCTTCAGTTAGCATTTCATGTTTTAGTTAAGCTCTGTGAGTTAGAAAAATGCTAACGTCAGCATGCTATTATGCTCATGGTGACAATACTAACATGTCGATGTTTAGCAGGTACAATGTTTACATCATGTTCACCATCATAGTTAAGCATGTTAGCATGCTAACATTTGCAAATTAGTAAAGCTGAGGCTGTTAGGAAAACCATAAATTTTGCAGGTATTTAGTCATACAGCAAAGTAATGGATAACTGATATTTTGACATGATGGTGCCAGATTTAGGAGGGAAACACAAATGTCTGTGCCAAGTATCATAATAGTTGTCATGATGTCTCACACAAAACCTAATGGTGGATTACCAAAGTCATTAACGTGTGTACCAAATTTCACAGCAATCCGTTCCATAGTTGGTGAGATATTTCAGTCTTGACCAAGATGGTGGACTGACTGACTGACAAACCAACATTGCCACCCACAGAGCTAGCATGGCAAAAAAAGACATATTATATATCAATGTGGGAATTAAACAGAACCCTATATCTTTCATTGGTCTATGGGTGAAGTTTGATTAGTGCTATGTAATTTATTCTTGCAGATAAAAAACAAACAACATGATAACATGTTTCCAGCACAGATACAATGGAGTTAAAAAACTGAAAAATCTAAAACATCATCTTCAAATATTAGATATCTGTTGTCAGGCCCTGAGAATCAAAGAGGAAGGGCTTCTCTCCAGATTGAGCGTTCTCATGTTCAGCAATCAGAGAGAAATCCATCACAGAAGAGGCAGAGGTGGCAATTTCTCCTGTGACAGTCGCATCAATAGTCCATAATGTGATAATGCAGTCACAAGACATGTTGTGTCTTGAGTAATTGGTGACCCTCACTTTTTCTCAACTGGAAAAGCTTGTTCTCTTGCTCTTTCCATCTTCATTGCTCCCTCCACCCACACACAAGACCCAGCAGCTAGATGCAACAAATCCAAGCACATTCTCTGTTGGTTTTTAAATGGCATTTTGGGAAATGTACAAAGTCGATAAAAGACATTGGTTAAGCAGGTTATAAAAAAGAAAATGTATAAATGTATAAAAATGCTTTAGATTATCTTGGGGTGAACTTTTTGCTTCAGCAGAGGCAGCTACTGATAAACATTAGGATGTTGTGGAACTATCAGGGTGAATAAGGGATTTTCTGAGTAAATGAAGTTTAATCAAGTGAAGAAAAAAAGATGTAAATGCACCTGAGGAAGATCAGTAGAATTAGACAATAGCCACTTTTATCTCCAGTTCACACAACTGTTGGGTCTCCCATTTTGAAATTTATCATCAGAAACAAACCAAGTGTAAATAATTTGCCTTTCATAGCGGAGGCAAGGCGTTTCATTTCCAAAACAGCTCCGGATCTAATTATTTTACCCCGAAATTAGAACTGAGCTCACTTTAAAAGGTACAAAGGAATTCACTGTAAGCGTGTAATTAATTTTATATTACTATTTACCTTTACGTCAGTTAATTATGATCTCTATAGACGTGTGCGCTACATACAGACACACACACACTGCCTACACTATGTATAGAGAGACAGCAGTGGTTAAAAAAAAGTGTGAATTTTACACACATGACTTCCTGTCCTAATCAAGGGCTTTCTCAACTCCTATCTGAAAGACACACATGACTGACTCCTTCAGCAGGATACCTACACACCGTGGATGTGTGTGATGAAACAGTGAGTGCATGTGTGTATGTGTGCTCGCAGAAGCTCACCAACCCAGCAGTGGAGTGGTAAAGGATATTAGGCCGCAATTGCAAAAAGATTGCAAAAAGTGACATCCTTAATAGAGAAAGATTACTGTGTGCAACATCACTTTGATTTGAGCTGCATACATTTTCCTCACACAGACAGCCTTCTGGACAGTTCTGCACTGTGAGCTCTCCAGAGTGGCCTTTTTGTATGTGTGTGTGCAAATGCAAATGCACGTTAACATAAATGGATATATTTTTGAAAGCATGAGAGTGAGACACAAATGTCCTTTTTCAGCAATCATTTTTGACTGAGGCATTTGTTACACCTGTCAGCTTTTAGACAATCCACTCAAATTATTTTGTTTTTTCATGTTAGGTTAGAAAAAGCTAATTTGGAAATATAAACTGTCTGCTAATCTACACTCACTGAACATGTAAATAAGTGAGATGAGTTGATTAAAAAGAAAGGACAAAATGAAAAGAGTAATAGTGAGACCTGGCTGATGTTTTAACCACTGTTGGTTCAGCCGTAAACATGTCAACCATGTTATTATTCATATAATGCATGAAATGATACTTAAGTAGCTGTTTTGGCAATTATGAAACTTTTTTACTCCTTGCAGACCTTGCTGCAAGGTGGAAAAACTATATGTGCTATAAATATGTCCACTTTCAGGTGAGGTATATTTGGAAATATTTTGATACCAAAAGAATTTCTGATCATGCAAAAATAATAAATAAACGATTCCCCATAGTCTATTATATCAAATCAAACCATGTTGAAATGATATTCTCATTAAGAGTAAGTCAAAAGTTTGAGCTACTCTCGTAAAGAACCCAATGATTTCAGATTTTCTTTGATGCCCTAAGATAAATACTGTTATCAGTCTTGTGCAGTACACAATGTATAATTTGTCAGTAGCCAGTCCTGTAGGCCAAATCATTTGGTTAATTAGAAAACACTTCCAAAAAGGTTTACCTCTCATTTCCACCTCATTAAAATAACAATCCCCATCATAACAGCTTTCAGTACAGCTGGTGTCAAGTAGACTATCAAATCTGAGATTTTGCCAGGGGAGGAGATGTCAAAATGAAAGTCCCCCGCCTCAGGTCAAAATATTCTCAAATCCCTGTGGTGGACTATCAGTATCAATCAGAAATAAAGTTTGTTAGTGCAGAGCCTGGATTCTGAGCAGGACAAAAGCACCAGGGAGGTCCTTTATTTAGCTAATTCTCCTCTATTTGAGATGTACATATTTCTACAGTGCTTTGATAAGGCCTTGGGGACATGCATGTTTTAATTAGACCTGAGCAGCCTGAGCAGCCTGGTTGAACAGTTCATAGGAAACTTTGAACATTTTTGCTGAAAGCCTCTCTCTCTTTGTGACAGGCAATGTGTAATTAGCGGCATATGTGCATTTGCATATATGCACTCTGTGACATGTTGCATCTTATTTGAATAAGTAGACATGTCTCAATGTGATATCCCTGAAGTGAATACATGAATATGAGCCGCTAATTATACCAGTCTTGCAAATGATCTATTTAAATATTAATTTCTTTTCACTTTGCATTGTTTGCTGGGAGCTTTTTTAGTCAGTGAGCTGTGCGTGTTTGTTTGTGTCAGTTTCACCTAGGCTGCGGTGGGTATTATCCTCTTTGCGTAGTGAGTGTATGTGCATATGTCGTTTTATGTGTGGATGCATGTACTGTGTGGATGCATGTACATGGTCTCCAGCGGAGACAGACAATGTGTGAATTGTCATTTTTACACACGCAATAAAAGCCAATCATTGAGGCCTCTGTGTATGACAAGTTATGGAACAGGAAAATCATCATTTTGCGATTCAAGCTCAAACCATGGACATGCAGCTTTCACCTGACAAACAAGCTGCCATGTTTTCTTGTGGAAACTAAATTATTGTCATGATTATGAGATGTTGCCTTGCTTCTCAAGCTTTTCTCATTATTTTACATTCCTTTTTCTTCCACTTAGCATAAATGAAAATGCACATTTTTGGCATGGTGCAAAAAATGAATTAAGCATTCCCATTGAAAAATTTCAGCATATTTAACATGGTTAGGGATGCTCAACATTCACTGCTATTCAGAATGAATAGCAGTTGATTAGGATTGCCAGTTCGGTCTGATTGACAATGTAAACAGCGTCTAACTTGAGCATTTCAGTAAGTTCAATCACAATACCTGGTCAGCCAATTATATTTTCACTGCACATCACCAAACTACAAAAATGCAGCACTGTGAGGAATTAACTTCAGCTTATATTCACAAATAAGAGACCGCAAAGAGGAATCATGGTCCTTTTTAAGTAAAAAAGAAAAAACAGATCACATAATTCAAAGAAAATTCTTAAATATTATAAAGAATGTTCTCACTCCCATTTGAATCATGGATCTGTAAATACCTGCAGTATATTTCTATATCAAACACAGATTAAGACACTACCTATAAACAGTACGTTTTTAAACATACATATCAGGACAAGTGATTATCAAATGTAATTTTTTTTATAATGACTTCACAGAGGTGATGATAGTTATGACTCAACAGTGCAACAGTACAACACTGGGGCATGTAACTGTCTGAAGCATCACTTTTGGGCACAAGCATGAGTGGTGAGATTCTCTATGAAATTATTGAGTTTGTGACTCATTTTCAAAACTTGTAAAAAAAAAACAACAAAATAATGTAGTGTCTCTGTGATTGAATGTTTGGATGTAGTTTATGCTGAACATTGGTTTTTAACATTTAGCCACAGTGATGATTCAATTACAGTAATACACCTCCATTGCATTCAACTGTTCAAACCAATTCAGTCATATTATAAACACAGTTTTATTATATCATAGAAGTTTATTTTGTGTAGTAGCTCAAATTGATATTTTTTCTCATGTTTCATGTCTTTAAGGTCAAGCCAATAGTGACAAAAACATGGCAAAATGTATGTCAAAGTCTTTTTTTAATCAGGAGTTAAAGGTTGCTTCTTTTTTTTTTACAGGACACTGACAATATGTAATTGCACTCATCTTTTGATTCTCTACAGTGATGTTTGCTGCTAAGTGTGCTGGACAATGAAAAGCCTCTGGACAAAGCAAAGCAAGGCTGATGAACACTACTCAGCCTTAATTGCATGCTAGTTTTGATGTAAGGCAATCATGAGGTCATCTGTTTGAAGTGGATAGATTTGTTTGATCCATCTTTGTGTGGCTTCTGTGCATGTGGGTGTTTGAATGTCTTATCATCAGCTACCTGATGCGATTAAGTCAGGCATAAGGAATCAGGGAGAGCAGAATGTGTTCTTGTGTGTGCATGTGTAAACAGGCGTAAGTGTGTACGCCTACATACACATACTGAGGTTTAATAGAGGTCTGTCTAAGCCTGCTCTGTATGGCTGCGGCAGTCAATCAATCAGCAGCACCAACTACAGGACACTACTGCCTTCAAACTCATTAAAATGAGCATGGTGTAACAGAGAAACATACCCTTCGCAAATTAAGTTGTGTGTCCTAATTGTTTTCGTGTTTGTGGGCCTTTCGACAACTTCAGAAGGCATTTGTTGTTGCTTGATGTATGCTTGCTGCGCCTCAGGCAATGTTTTTTATGACCATTATTATTCAAATGAGCTAGAAATGTGTTTTGAAAGTCCTAAATCACTGAGCATGAATGGCTACCCTTGGCGTTTATAAATGACTTTCCACACAAGCAAACCTCCGCCTGCATGGCTTACTCCACTGAGCTCATTTGGGTATTTGAGTTCTGTCAACAGAATTTGTGTCAGTTGTCCATTGGCATGACAAGTTGCATTAGAAAGTTTGACAAGATTTTTCACTAAGGTTTTGGACTTTTTGAGTGATAAACAGTGTTGTACTGGTAAATAGAAAAACGAGTGAAAAATGGGTTCCAGTTGATGATCAGCAGATGAAAAACTGAATAACATCTAAAAATTTAGATGAAATTTTACTAATGCAGTGGCTTTGTGTGAGTGTAGAATCTATAGAAAAACACTTATGTATACAATATAACTGCAAATTACCTGTTATGCACAAGGTTATAACAACTTGAAACAACTATAACATATGTAATCTATATATTTTACTTTTATTTTGTACGTGCAAGGTTTCGGGCATTCACATTTTTGCACAATACATCAATTCAATAGAGAACTGCAATGTATATGGTGAATGTACAATAGTACATATACTGCTACAACCATTAAACTCACATTACACAGATTAAAAAGCAGCTTGACTAGAATACAGCTCCAGTGGCAGTAAAAGTCAAAACATTTTTTAAAGATTATAACCCTCCTCCATCACAGAAGCTAAAACAGAACTAACTTCTATCTCTGTTGATAAGATTTAGTTTGTAGATATTTTTTCATATCAGCGTAACTGCCCAGAATCAATGTAAAACATTCTGCTTGTACTAAGACAGAAGCTACACACAGAAACGCACACACGCACACAGACAAATGCATATGTACAAGCTCGCACTCCATGTCCAGACACACTCATACACATCCACGTACACACACTCACACAGACGCAGACCACATCTTGATTAGGTTTTCATAAAGTCTGGGACTATGCTGAGTCTGTAATTGACTTTGACAGCAGAAGCCTCCATGTCCTATGGCTATGTTAAACGAACAATTTACATCTTCATTTCAAATTCTACATGGATAAAAAGCTATTAATTACATTAGTCTGCGGAAGAGTCATTCCAGCTGTGTAGAATATGTGTGTGTATCTCCGTCTGTGTGTCTCCCATCCTTACAAATATACACTTTTGCTCATTTGTATATTAATTCTGTCTTGCGGCCAAACAATGCCCAGTAAGTGCTTCTCGGGAGATGAGTTTATGAGTGTGGAAAGGAGTTTTACTCACGTGTATTGCTTTGCAAAGCAAACACACCGGCTACTCCTATACGAATATTTTATGGATGGGGAACATTTATTGCAGTAAATCTTGGCGCTGGTTGTTGAGGCGTTGACCCTTACACTATGTCCTATTCATTGCTTGTAATGCTATTGGTTAGGAGTTTTTAGAATATTTTACTGTGGCTTGTAAAATACAAACGTCATATAAAGTCATTTCAACCGCAACTAGTTTAGAGGCTCAAAGAAACATTTGGAGCAAAAAAGACAGACAGACAGACAGACAGACAGACAGATAGATAGATAGATAGATAGATAGATAGATAGATAGATAGATAGATAGATAGATAGATAGATAGATAGACAAAGATCAGCTCAATCAAAGAGGGATAAAAACACTCATAACTAGAAAGCGGGGAGGAAAGTGTTTTTGCATGACGATCAAGCAACTTTTCTCTCTTAGAGTGCTTCCTGTCAGCTTCAAAGAGCGCTTTAAGAGGCCGGGAAAGTGGCTCTCTGAACAGCAGCGAGAACAGAAGCATCTCAGCCATCATCTCCGAGCCATCTGCGTGATGGGGGGAACAACACAGACCCCTGTGTTTGCTTTGGAGATAGAACGATCAAAGAACAACACTAACCATATAATGAAGGGACAGATGGACCTTACATGAAGTGGAGAGAGAGAGTGAGAGAGAAATACAGTGAAATGGAGAGAGAGAGAGGTGTAGACAAAATCAAACTGTAAATGCAACAATCTTTTTTGAAGAGAGGGAGAGAGAGAGAGAGAGAGAGAGAGAGAGAGAGAGAGAGAGAGAGGTGTGTGCAGGGGGGATATGATGTGGTGAAAAAGTGCGAGCCATCTCGTCGCATGCAGACTGCCTGCGCTGAATGAGAAAGCTAAAAGGTAATTTCACGGATAAAGAGGAGGCCTAATGCATAGAGGTAATGTAGCAGGGGATGGAACAAAGGCAAACTTTCATCTCTTTAAGCTTGGATGGAGAGAGAGTGAGAGAAAGCGAGAGAGAAAGCTTTGATGCTTTGAAAATGATAATAACAATCTCAAAGTCAGCCTCAGAAGAGAATGTGCCCCCCTCACTGTGCCCCATCCCCTTCTCTTCTGCCCCCTACCACTTAATACAACTGCACAATGACTGTCTAGGACAAGGTGGGCTGCGTGTGTGTGTGTGTGTGGAGGTGGGGTGGGGGGGTTGCAAATTGTGACACTTAGGGCCCCCCAAATTACTCATGGAACAAACACAAAGATGATAAGAATAAAGAGACTCATTATAACTGAGATTAGAGGACTTTTGTGGACACATTAAGGGATGCATTTACGTAAAGATGATATTTCACATAGGTGGTATATAATGCTATATTGAAATATAAATGTTGATAACAGATTCATGGATTGCAGCTTCTCATTCTCTTTCAATCTGTCCCTGCTCTATATTAAAATGAAGAACTGAAGCTGTTTTAGTCACAAAGGTTTTTTTTTCTCCTTTTTTTTCAGCTCTGTTGTCTCTACAGAAAAAGAAAGCCCATATTGTTTTCAGAGCTCATATCTCTCTCTTCCTTAATGCACATTGCCAGCGAAAATGATGGGCATTACATCCCATCTGCCTTCAAAATGATGTAGGTGCATGAAATGCGGAGCTATCACTGAAGTGGGAGTACCTATTGTCTTTCAAGTCAAAGAAAGTACAGTGTATAATGGTGCTTAGGCAATTGAAATGGCATGTTCACAATGCACAACAACAATTTACTATAGGTTAATTAAATAAAATCATGCCAGCCTAAAAGAACAATGCAAATCATATGGTTGAAGGTGTATTTTTGAAGTATAAGTAGATACATATTTTTTTGGTATTTTCAGCTCTCCCTGACAGGTTGAATGGGGTTTTTTTTTTCAAACAAATAACAGGATGGTTTTCTTATTTAGGATCTATAAATCAAGCTGTATATTCTGAAAAATTCTGATTGTCTTTTATTGTCTTTAAATTGAACAGATGATGCATTTAACTGCGTCAAACCGCCTGAGTGCTTGAGCTCATGATCTTTGACCCTCTGGTGCTGGGGGATAACCCATTAGCTGACTATGTCCAGCCTTTGTGTGTGTGTGTGTGTGTGTGTGTGTGTGTGTGTGTGTGTGTATGTGTGTGTGTGTGTGTGTGTGTGTGTGTGTGTGTGTGTGCGTGCGTCCATCAACTGGATCACCTCCCCCACTTTTCTTTCATGGACAACACAATTTAACACTCAATCTTCAATTATTCAAACCATTTGCTTCGAATGCAGTCTGACCCACAAATGTTATCACTTCATCTAATGTGAAGATCTTAAGTTTAACTTGCTAAAGGTAGAATATTTATACACTATCATTTACTTAATAAGTGCATAATGTACTTTTTAATTGAACTAATGCACGTGATTTTTAAGATTGTGAGTAGCCATCACTTGATCATACTGCAATTGAATTGTCCATATCATTTCTGCTTTGTTCCATGGTGCGGCTTCCTCCTGTTGATGGAGAGAATTTGAGCTCTGATCACAGAATGATTTCCAGCATGAAATGTCCTTGTGTCTTACCTCATTGGTTATTCTGTCCTGGTTAGCGCCAATTGCACACAGAGAAAAGACCTTTTTTATCCTTCCTCCCTCATTTCGTTTTTCTCTCCTGACCCCTCAGAGTATCACCAGACCTCAAAATTGCATTGAATATATAAATGCTAATGCTAATAACTGCTAGCAGGAGCAGATAATGTCCTTGACTGGTACAAGAAAAGATCCTTTTCTCTTACATGACTCACTGCCTCTGAATAACATTAGGAGAGTTCACATCCCAAGCTCTTATTTCTCTCCTATTCTTTCTCATTCTCTTTTCTTTTTTCTTAATTTACTTGACTCCCCCCTCAACTCTAGCCTTCTTGTAGCAGAAAAAAAAATCCAGCTGAAGTGTAAAATATTAATTCATTTATCTGCACGATAAGATCTTGCTGCCTCGCTCGAAATTCGAATGACATCCATTTGCCATTAAGTCAACGCAACACACAAGCAATGAGGCCTCTGGAGCTTGTCTGTCTTTGCTCACCCCCTCCATATCGTGGCTCCGTTTTTATGCCTCTGGAAGCTTTTCATGGTAGGAATTAAACTATAATACTTGTTTCAGTGGCAGGCATGTTAATGGCTGCAGCAAAGCTGTCATTTAAGAGACACGAGGAAACAGCTGCAGTGAACAAAATGGCCTCTCGTGGAAACACCCAGGATGTCTTTGGGACTTTTTATTGTCTCTCTAAAGATGGAGATCATCCCGATACCAAAATCCCTGCAGTTCTGGAATGAGTGTTCAACTTGTTATTGTGCATTCTGATTGGTCTATGTTTAAGGGTGTCCAGTGGGGTCCAAAAAGCCTCTTAGGCCTTCCCAGTAGGGCCTGTCAGTAACAATAGAGGAATTAAAGGACCCTGCACTGGCAAAAAGCCCCACGACATGAATAAGAAGCCAAATATTCCATTGTTTCATATAGGAACTTGGTTCTCTTTGAAGATGGATGTGAAGAGAGCTGCTTGGCAGAATTTGCCCTTGCCTCAGTTTCTTAAAAATGAATTATTTCTCGTCTGGCAGGCAGCTCTCCGGAGGTGAGAGGCTGCCTCTTAACATGAGCAGGTATCAGTCTTAAAACCGCTCAAAGTAATTGTAGCTTTGAAGTCACACACATCACAGATGGCACAGTCAATATTGCACCAACTTGTCGGGGTACTTTCCTTCCAACTCTGCTATACTTTTGCTCCTTTTTCTTGTGACGAAAAATACATTATTTGTCACAAACTTTTTTATTAAAAGAGGCCAACCATCAATCAATCCTGCAATCACTCATGCAATCACATTAATCATTCCTCTCTGCCTTATTTGCATCATTTGGTATAAGAATGTTCAGACCCCCCAAGTGAAATGTACTTCACAGCTACATCTGGTTCAACATATTCTTTTGACAGCATACTATTCAAATCATGTCAGTAATATTCAGTAAGAGCAATAGTCACTGATAACTGCCATTAGATTTCTCAAAGTTTCAAACAAAGTGACTTTTCAAAGCTATTTTTCTCTTTATTCCATCTATTTTACTGAGGCTGACGATGAGGTTTCTTTGTGAATAAAAGCGAGGAAAAGTAGATGGGGTCTTGCATTGAGCTTAAGCCCAAAGGTTTTCTGTCTGATATTTTAATATATATAAATTATAACCAAATTAATTTTAAAACATTCCTATAATCAGCATGTACAAATGAAACTACTGATGAGAGGAGTGACAGTCTCCAGCAGCCTTTAGTCTGAATCTATGTGTCACTGGTAAGATTTTATAGAAAATCTACTAGAAACATCCTTTTAACATCAGTGTTGGCACTGATCACCTTCTTTTAAGTAAAAATAGTAACATAACAGACACAAAGCAATGAAAGGATAGGGGAGTTGTTAAAGTAGTTCATTGTTTAAGTAAGCAAGGGTTTATGGAAAACATGATTTTTTCCACATACAACCAGCATTACACAAACGACCACAACTGATTGTAAAATACCACAAAAAAAAAAAAAGCTTGATAAGCACCAAATAGTAAAATAGCCACAGGTAGCCACAAATGCTTAATCAAAACCAACCACAAAATACTGCAAATGAGCACAACTTAGCTCAGAATACCACAAACAACAAGGTTTTAAGGGAAGAGGAATAGGGCATCAATCCATCTGTGGCCATGTAATGAGACGATGAAACAGATGAATCATGGAGACACAGGAGTTCTTGAGTCTCCGCAGGTATAATGTTGTAAATCATTACCACCTTTCAGGGTCCTTGCTTGAAGAGGTATTGTTTTGAAATGCCTACACTGCTATCTGATCTTCTCAGAGACAAAATTTATCAGCAGAGCATGCGAGAGAGAGACAGTAAGTTTGGCATTGCCAGCACAATGAGAGAAACGAGGGAAAAAGGCAGACAACACAAACAGAGAAAGAGCATTGAGACGGGGAAGCAGACATCACAGGGAAGACAGCAAGCAAAGTCTTTAGGCCAAGCTTGAGAGGTTACACACGTTTCCTGCCTTGATTAATAAAGTCTGGCTGGGGCTCAGGTCAGCTCACTGCTCATCTAGCACAGCTCAAGTCTCACACAAACTCTCAAAAACACACTCACACACGTTCGCTGCTGTCTGCCAGCATTCTTGTGTAGACTGACATGGCCTAACCCCTTTTAATTGTCCTTGAGCAGAAGCTGTTCCAAAGGCCGAATCAGTTAAAAATACAGAATCAGTAGTTATACATCTGTAAATGTGTCTGCATATACGTGCACTGCCGAATTTTATACATTTGATTTGCTTGCGTGAGGCATTTTTCTGTTAGTCGGCGGGTGAAAGTGTGTGTGCCTGTGTGTGTCTGCTAGCCATGAAGCCCAACCAATGATAATACAATAATGAGGTCATATCAGTATTCATCTCACAGGCCGGAACAGGGTGCAGTGTTGATAGAAATTATATTAGGCCATCCAAGATTAAGCACATTTACTCAAATACATACTCAGGTACTTTAAGCCTAACCCTTCATAATGGGTCCATTCCCCAACTGCATAATAGGGCTCCTGTTACAAACTGCATTTAAAAGAATCAAATAAAACATGTAATTTTTATCAAAAAGTAAGAAACACTCACCAAAATGCATCATTAGGGCAGCCCTTGCCCACAGTTTAAGACATTAAGGGCGTTTAGCCATAAGGAGTGGTGAACATAATGGGCTGGGTGTGGGTTCATCGGGTTGTCTGCTAACATTTTTATTGCCTTTTTGCTCCATACTTTACCCATTAAAGAGTTGGAAATGTACAAAAATTGTGTGCCAATTTGTCAGTTATTTGCCCGCTAAATGTCGAAGCACTTTGCTGTCATTTGGGGTGATCAATGCTTAATGAATTAGTCTGTTTTTCACCTCCGTTAAAGGCAGATGTGCTTAGCACCTTCCCAATCCCTTTGAGACCCTGTCTGATGGAAGCCTTCCACCCCTAATTCATAAAAAGTGAGGAGCTAAGCAGTTCATATGTCTAGAAGTGCTAGCTTTTTGGTAAATTGCTTTTTGTGAATTCACTTGAGTCCAAAACGGAACTCAACCTCAACTTTCATTAAACGGCGGATGAAAGAATGTCTTGAGAAGTGGTGGAAATAAAGGGGAAACAGAGACAGAGAGACCAGAAGATAAATGGCAAGAGCTCAAAAGCAATGTTTACATGATGGGAATGAGCGTCCTAATGCAGTGATGATTGCAGAGTGTTTCCAGTGATTCCATTTAGCCTATTGAATTAGCCAGAGCTGGAGTCAGCGCGCTGGCCCCGGCGCTCCAGAAACAGACACCCAGGCATCAAAATCCAATTAAATACATTTGTTAAATAATGTAATGATTGCCTAAGCATACTTTTCAGTTGGACTCCATTCATTTTGAGCCATAAAAATGCCATTGTTTTCTGAGCTTTGGGAAAGGTTATGCAGATTGATAGAATTAATTGTCTGGCAGGCGAAAAATGTCATTAGAACACTTAGATGGCCATGATGGCCCATTTATATCCCCAGCCTGTTAGCGGCCGGGCATTTTAATTTGTAACTTGACATGATAATGTGGCTGGTCCCCAGCTCACAGACGCAAATATTACTCACATTGATTAAAAGGGACCATTCCTTCCTCCTCCCCAATAGCTGGACATGCAGAATCCATACACTGTTAACTTTATCTGGCTAACATTTAGTTTGCCCTGACTTTAATTGCTCCCATCTTAATGTAGAAGGTAATATGAATCTGCAATATGTAGATTTAAAGTCATGCAGCTATGTGCAAGAGGACATTAGTATTAATAATCAAATTATTTGTCTTCTCAAATACATGAATCAAACTTGAGAGAAACCATTTTTGAACAATGTGTTTATCACATTTAAGCCGATGTTTCAGCAGTGACACAGTATGCCAACACATTGACTTGAAATGCTCAGTTTTAGAATTTTCCAGAGTCGCTGGTTATACCCTAAAATAATTTACCTTTAAATATTCAACGGGGTAAAACATTTTATAGAAAAATAACATAACAGACATAAAAAAAACAGTTATTTTGAAGATGTTTTTTAATCATATAATAAATGCTTTGAAAGTCTTTTCAGCTTCAGCCTTATGGGAGAACATTGTTTTGCATGGGGTATCTTTGCAGAGGTCCCTGACGATTATATTAACTGCAGTATTTAACCTGAAGAAATCCTAACATCAGCTTCTGGAAGACAAACAGTACATCTGTGGATATACTGATCAGAATGCAAACATCTCTTCAGAGGTCACCGACTTGGCTTGAGACTGAATTAGACACTGATGGAGAACTCTCCTGCATTATGAGTGGGGGAAAAGGCTATGTTTCCACAGTAACATATTCCTGGGTGTGAGAGGATTGGATCATTAAACCTGACTGGAGATTTCAAGGTCAAAGGTCAGAGGCGCAGCAGTCCAGCGGGAGCAGCTTGTGAATCTATCATTACACTGTGCTCATAAACATACAGCACACAACACACATGTGTGATGGAGTATATGGAGATATAGGTGCAGATGCAGACACACGCACGCACACACACACACACACACACACGCACACACACCTCTTGATTCCTGACAATTAAAGAAAAGATTGACATCCTGCCCCCCTCTCTGTCCACTGCTCTCCATCCATTCTGTCATCACGGGTGAAATTTTCTCCACCAACCACTCCCCCCCATTCACGCTCATTCGTGGAGACTAAATTGTGAGGAACATTATGAGAAAATCAGCGGCGATTTTTTGCTTTCAAGGCATTAAGGTGTCTGATATCATGGAAAAAATATTGTTGATATGGACATGTCTAATAATTTTTGTGTATTTTTTTTGGTTTTAGCCTGCACAGCACAGAAAATACAGAAAGCCTTGTTAAAAAATGTTGTCTTGCCCTTGAGGTTGTTGCAAATTTCATGATCTGTTTAGAAAGCATAACAGCAGTTATTTTACCCTCCTCATGTGATGATCTGGTAAATCACCTAACTACCAAACTTTTCAACTATTCAGCTATTCAACTATTGTCAACTATTGACACTGTTGCCCCTGTCAAACAAAAAAAAGGCCAACCCCAAACAGAGAGTCCTCTGGAAAAATGACAAAATTACTAAATTAAAGAGAAATTCTTGTGCAGCAGAAAGAAAATTGAGAAAGTCTAAATTACATGTCCACCATGACGTTTTCCAGGAGCATCTTGATGTGTACAATCAGAAATGCTAGACAAGCTCATTTCTCCAAACTGATCAGTGATAATCAGAATAATCCAGAAATCCTCTTCTCAACAACTGACCGTCTGATTAACCCTATCCCCTTAGACTCTGGTGATCTTTCATCCACATCCAGATGTGAAGAATTTGCAGCATACTTCAGGGATAAGATAACCACTATCAGGTCTGGTATTACTCAGCTAAGGAATGATACCCCAGAATCCCATACCTCACTATGTGAGATAACCCTAGAGTCTTTTGCCCAGGTTGACGCTGAAATGCTCCTGAAGGTAGTATCACAGCTTAAGCCTTCCACTTGCCCTCTTGATCCCATCCCCAACACCTTTTTTAAAACAATTTTTAACTGTTTATCAGATGAGATCCAAGCTATTATTAACTATTCTTTACAGACAGGTGTTTTTCCATCCACACTTAGGACTGCTATGGTGAAACCCCTCCAGAAGAAAAATAACCTTGACTCATCTTTTGTTAGCAGTTTTAGACCAATTTCTTATGTTCTGTTTAGTCAAAATTTTTAAGAGAAATTAGTTTTTAAGCAGCTAAATGATTTTCTTACCTTGAAATACATTTTTGAAAAATTTCAATCAAGTTTTCAGGCCCATCACAGCACAGAAACAGCCTTTGTAGAGATTTTGAATGACCTTAGAATTAACCTAGACGCAAAAAAACTCTCCGCCCATGTTCTCCTTGACCTGAGTGCAGCATTTGATACAGTTGACCACAATATTCTCATAGACAGACTTCATAAATGTGTAGGCCTCTCTGGCACTGTTCTTAAGTGGTTTACATCTTACATAATTTGATGAACACTCCTCTAAGAAATGTGTTATCAACTGTAGCATATCATAAGGTTTGATCCTAGGTCTGGTCCTTTTCAGTCTTTATAAGCTGTCCCTTGGCAGTGTCATCAGGAGACATGGCATCAATTTTCCCAGTTATGCCGATGATACTCAACTCTATATTGCTGTGTCTCCTGATGACACAAGCCCTATAGATGCTCTCCACAAGTGTATTTTAGACATTAATGCTTGGATGGCTCAGAGCTTCCTTCAACTCAGCCGGGATAAAACAGAGTACCTCTAAACTGAAGTCACTGGCACTTAGTCCCGGGCACCAGACTAAAAAGTTAAGTGTCATCCTAGACTTCAATTTGACCTTCGATGTCCACATCTGGAATGTGACCAAATCTGCCTTTTATCACTTGAAAAATATTGCCAGAGTGCATCCGTTTCTCTCCCAGGCCAATACTGAGAAACTAGTGCATGCTTTTATCACTAGTAGACTGGATTATTGTAATGCTCTCCTTTCTGGTCCACCAAAAAAGACCATACATGCCATAGATCAACTTCAACTTATACAAACCAGGACCAGAAGGAGAGCACATTACACCTGTTTTAAAATAGCTGCACTGGCTACCTTTTAGTTTTAGAATTGATTTTAAGATTCTTTTATTGATCTAAAAATCCCTAAATAGTCTCACTCCTGACTACTTGTTTGACATTGTTTTAAGATATGTACCCACTAGATCCCTCAGGTCCTCTGGTAGTTGTCTCTTGGTTTTTCCTATGGTGCGGTCAAAGATCCATGGCGAGGCCGCTTTTAGCCACCATGGCCCCAGCCTTTGGAGACCTGCCAGAAGACCTGAGGGGGGTAGAGAGTGTGTTTACTGTACTCTTATCTCTTATTTTTTTTATTACATTATACTTTACTCATTTAAATGTTTTTTATTTAAATGAATGTTCTTTTTAACTCTTTTTATGTTCAGCACTTAGAGTTACATTTGATGTATGAATTGCATATATACAAATAATATAAAATAATATAAAATATAAATAAAGTTTGATTGATTGATTGATCACCATTTTTCTCCTCTTGAGCATCTCAGTTTGGTCTCTCTCTGAACATGATTTCCTCTCCTCATTTCCATCTCTCACAAATCAACCTATAATGAACACATTACAGTTAAGCACATTATGGAACATTTGCCCAGCCAATGGCTGTGCATCAGTTTAAGTGACAGTCGTAATGTGAAATGATGAGGACTTGGGTTGTAGTGGTCACATATTCTTTTCTCATAATGTCACAGACCAATTGGAGTATTCTTGAGCAGCGATTTTGTGTCCCTCCTGCAAGCAGTTTGCTTTCATTCTGATAATAGAATTTAATAATTTGATAGAACATAAGTATGTGGTATATATTAATGTACATGTGCATTGTAAGAGAACACTAAAACTGTCAATTTGTCACATACAGAGTCAACAAATGCAACATTTCTTGTGTTACACTTCCTTCAATAATTTATGGAAAATAAAAATATATATATTGTTGAGGTTTAAATCTGCATAGCTGCAGCTCAAAGACATCTTTCTTACTTAGTGAAAGCACACAAAAACTTACCTGACAGAAGTCAACATTTACAAATTGTATTCACCTACTTAAAGCATTGGACCAGCTGGAATAAACCACCAGCAAAGCACAGACTGAGAACACAAACAGACAGACAAACAACATTGAACACCTTCATCAGAGCTCTATCTTTTCTCTCCCAGGTGTCACAATTGCCTAGCTCCTGTGACACGTTTTTGCAATATTGTCTTTGAAACTGATAAAGCTGAATGATCAAAATGCTTGGAGACAAATGGAGAGCCTCTGGTTTGGAGTTTGTGAGACTGGAAGCTGCTACACAAAGAACAAATGATGACAGTTTCTACTGTAGTTCTCTATATCATCATCAACCCATATCAACTTTTTTTTCAAAGCAACCAGATGTGTTACATGTCCCCACTTTGTACTGGGTATCTTACACCAAAAGGAAAAGAGATCTTGTGTCTTGTAATATGATGTATGCATGAAGACAGTTAAAATTGGGACCTCAGCTTCACTAATAAACACTGAGTGTACAAAATATTAGGAATGGCATTTTAATAATGACTTCCATACGGTTTTTCACAATCCATGTGTCAATTTGCAAATCCTTTTTTAACCCGTGTCTTTCTCATAATCAGAATCTCATCCCCAAGAGAGAAGCAGTTTAAAAAGGTGAAATCAATAAAGAATCGAAGCTTTCAAGTGGAATCCCTTGATCAGTCTGTCTCTGGGAAAAAGCACACATTCCCAATATTTTGCACACTTGGTTTCGACTGAATTTTGGCAGGGCAGAGAGCAAAAAGCCTGTTTTAAAGACTATCTTGAAACATGACTATCAATGACACAAAAATCAGTACATCTAATACACTATTAAATATGCTCAGGCCTAGATCAACTGTATCATGTGTCATAAACAACTATGCATCAGCTACTTCTGGATTCTTTTTGACCTCTACACAAGTCTGCGCAAAACAAAATCTACAAATAATGATTTTGGAGGTGCAAAACAGGGTTTTGAGCAGTAATGGAGCACAAAATTATTTTATTTCTACTTGTAAAGCCAAAGCAGGGCAAAATACAAACAGCCTGCACAGCAAATTTTCATGTATCAACTGGAATGTGTTGATTTGTATTAGTCTTGTAACACCAGACAACTGCTTTGCTTCTCACACAGTGATTCAAGATTCAAGAGATTTTATTGGTCACATATGCATACAAGTACGTGTAATGAAATGTGATGATGTGATGATGTATTTTTGTTGAGCAACCTGGGAGTTAGTACCCCTCAGGGTTCACATGGGTATTGATATCATGAAGAAATAGCAAACTTGTAATATTTGAAGAAAAAAAGAAAAAAGTAATTATATTATAAGAAAAAAAAATCATAATGTAACTAGATTTTCATTCTCCATTGCAGTAGGGGGAACCAGAGGTGACATAGCAGCACTGCAGTCCAACCACAAGTAAAAATAATAATGGTATGCTACAGTATGGACTGTCAGGAAAAGCTAAAACATGCACATGTGATCCATTCAAACTATTTAAGCATAACATAAGACCATTTTGCTCTGAAAGCAATCTACTTGATTCTATTATGACTTTTTTTCTAGAAAATTTGTGACTTTATTCCAACAAAATGACGCTATTATTATTTAAATATTATGACTTCCCAAAAAAATCACTTTTTTTCCCTTAACAGCCCTTACAACCATTAAAATATAACACATCATATTTAGAATTATCCTGTTATTCAGCAAACTTCCTCTTCTATCACTTCCTCTGTTCAATACTCTCATCATCTCACCATCAACATCCTCCAAAAAGCAGTACCTCATACCTCACAGTTTGTACTTGTTTATTGTGGTGCTACCACAGAATGACATGTATGAAATAAAGAGACCAAACCTATGAGAACTGATCAATGTTATAATGAATCATGATGTGGTTGTGTTTATTCCCATAACTAACAGGTGCAATATTTTGGTTGTAATTGATTCTCATGGGGAGAGTGACACTGAGGTGTGTAAGAGCGAGAACTCTTCCAAGTGTGAAATTGTGACTCTAGCTGAACATGAGAACTTTATCTGGTTATAGTTAGAATGTGTTGCCAAGAATGTTTCTCATATTCATCATTTTATATATTTTTTTCCATGTTATGATAATCTACTCTGAGATAAAATTTATATGAATATTTTCTAACATACAGTAACTGCTAAGAATGTCTATACTATTTGTTTTATATAGATTATAAAAATCTAACAAGCAGTGTATTGATGCAAGACACCAGCTCCTGTCTCATCAGTGTTTTAAATGCACCAGTGCTAAAATCAATTGTACAGTAGGTTTCTTATTCACAGTTATTACTCATCTGGAGTTGCTATTGAATGCAAAATATCTCAAGTCGTAGTGAAAAATATAACACTCTCACCACTGCCAGAAATGGAAAGCTGTGGAAAGTAAACTGAACAAACTGAGACAAATTTCAAAGACTGATTGGAGTTTTACCTATGTGGTTGGTGCTAAATCAGTTGTCAGACTTATAAATTTACACGTTTGTAGCAATGCGTGAACAGCCAAATCCAACAAGCAAAACCTGGCATTTTCTTTCGTAGAGGTTGTTGCCAAGAGGGGGTTTTATTTGACTGTCTTAAAAGTGGAATAAAAGGGTGCCACAAACACTTTGGCAAGCAACTGTGTTATTCCTAAGCAGCTGAGACAAGGACTCCAACATGTCTCTATCAAAATTAAAAATGTGGAAATATATTAATAAAGCCTTTTTTTCACTCAAACTACATTAAAACTCAAACTACATCTCTCAGGTACCATATTAAACTTACAATGGAAAGATATTGTAATTTATAATGATTATATGTTTCCTGAGCAGGCAAATTGGTCTTTAATGTAGCGCTATAGCAAAGATTGCTAAATAGGTGGTAAAATCCACAAGATCAAATCTGATTATACAACTGCTTACAGTAATGAACGTGCCACTAGCCTGTCCTGTTGAGATTAAGACATTAAAAGTTGAGCATCCTTACAAATGTGACTGAAACAGACAATCTATGATTAACAGTTCACTCTTACATGCTGCCGTCATTGTTGTTAAACAATCTAACATGTTGGTCATGGATCAATGGTCATTGATCAATGGCACTATATTGTATACCTCTGGTAGCAGTAGTGCAGCCTGGTGGTCAGAGAGATTACAGTAGAATATTCTTCATATAGTGAAGCGTCCATGAGTGAGACATTGACCGTCTAATGTGTACCATGCAAACAAAGGATGATCACAAGCTGGCAATCGGCTGCTTTATTTGAAGTTTGTATGAGAAATCTATGTCAGAATGAAAGTAAGTTGAGCAAAAAGTAATTCCAGCTCCCTGTTCCTTACTTACATTTCTGGTGGCACCTGCATATGGCTGTGCTGAACCTCAGACACAGAAAGGGGTGTAGAATGAACCCCCGTCACAGCTGAGGGTGACTGGATAACAAGTGTGAGGTAGTGAGGGAGAGGTGGAGAAAATAACCTCAATTTACACTCATTTTCACTTTTCTTTGACAAATGTTGCAACATATTGGGTTTTTGCCGTGGCGGAGCCTGCTTTCTGTCCGGCGTGTGCGTACGTGTGTTTGTGTGTGGCATGTGTGGACAATGGGCAGACTCTCCTGGTCTCCTAGTTGTCCTAACCCCCTGTGGTGAGAATGAATAACACACCTCATCCTGGGCTTCTTTTCTCTCGCTCACTCATTTTCACACTCCCCTTTTCTCTACTTCCAAAAGGCTGAGACAAAAGCAGGCCTGTGTTATTGCCGTTTTGTTTGTGTGTGTGTGTGTGTGCGTGTGTATGTAGAAGTCCTGTCTCGCTCCTTCAGGAAATGGTGCATCAATGGGCATTATGTAGATGTTTGAATAGCTGCCACCCAGGGTCTGTCTATATATCTAGGTCTCTATAATTCTGTCTGCATCTCAATCATCTTAACAACTAAACATAAAAAAAACAATGATTGATCTATATGTTGTTTTTACAAGGTTTAAAGGAGCACTATGTAATTTTAAAATGTATTTCCCTTGATCGTTCTTTCTTCCACTTAAAGAAAGAGAGAGAAATTCCTTTTTTTGACTATACTGTCCCCTATCAGATTACTTAAATGATACATTTGTCAATTATGAATGATTCATTTATTTATTTAACTTGTTGAACAGAAAATAGCCAAGTTTATTGTCACTCAAAAGTCCTTTGTCCATCCTCAGAACCCACAAAGCCAACACATACCACATGTTCACCCTCATTTTCCTTCACTGGTGTATCTTTTCTCTTTTTTTGGCCTAATTGTTTCTCCCGTTGCGTCTGCCAGTAAAGTATAATGATGATGGTCCATACTTGACTCCCTAGCCAGCCAAAACTGCACTGAACACACAAGAGACCATTGTAAACAGTAGCAGCTTTATCCTGTAAGGACAAAGATCTTCATCCTCTGCAAGTTAACTAGTGGAGAATGTGGCAGCTTTCACCACAGAATGACCTGCAATGTGCTGCATACAAGAACCTACAAATAATGTTCATTCTTAATCACTGAATGTGTGGGGTTTTTTTTTTACATTTCAGTGAATAAATATATTTTTTCCATAAATGTATCCTTAGTTGGTTTAACAAATCGCTTATCTTTTAACGTGGATGATCAAAGCCAACTCATGATCTACATAACTGCACGTCAGTCTGTCTTTCTGTCACATTACCTCACAGATTTTATATCTATATGCACTTATTACTTATGATTACTTGCCAATAAGAGGCAAATCATCATGGAATTTTTGATCTAAATTTGCCTCTGCATGCTACTATTAATCCTTCACTTCCACCAATCTTTCCAATCTTGATGCCTGTCTCCCAGTGCCATTTTATGTCCGTTTCAATATTCCACAGGACTTTGTGATGAACTACAATATTAAACCAGGTAGAATGCTCATTTTCTACTCATCAACAGGCTCAGCGTGTGAGTGTGAGTTTCCTGTGGAGTAGTAGAGGGAAACGGATCACTGAGCCTCCCTAAGGTCCTGCAGAGTGATTAGGTTTTAGATAGGAGATCATCAATTCATACTGGGATCCATACCCACCATAATGATGGGGGAGTGTGTGTGTGTGTGTGTGTATGTGTGTGTATGTACAGTACATGTGTGTGTTTGTGTACGTGGGGAGAGCGCGTGGGATAGAGTCAATTAAAATGTGAGGCAGGCTAAAGAGAGTGATTATGTGCTGACCTTTCCAGCAGTTTTAGACACCCTAACCGTGAAAGGGTTATAAGGGAGTCCAAATGGAAACAGACACACACAAACACATACACGCATATGTAAAAGCAGACTTTCCATACACTGCATTGCCCTATGGATTGAAATTAATTAAACTTCTAGTTGATATAGTGCAGGCTGATTGGAAGCTAATGTCCCTCTGACTGTTTACCTGCCCAGAGCTGAAACAACATACACCATATCTAATGGGTTGAGGAGGAGGAGGAAGAAAGTGCAGCCATACACACACACACAGCAAATCTCCCACACACTACTGGGCAATTAAAGTTCTATTTCCTTGGCTGATATTGTGGATGTTGTAACAGCTTGCTAATTCTGTGTGAGTGAGCAACAGAGTGAGTGGTGTAAAAAGCTTTAAGCATGGTTATGTGTGTAGTTTGATGTGCATACAGTATAACCAAAACAACTATTTGTCCAACATTTTGACAAAGTCTTCATTCTGGACCATTGGGCCGTTTAAGAGAAACTGAATTTCCAGGGGGACTATAATACTTTTCTGTAAGAGGGTTGCCAGAGGCATTTAATAATGTTCACAAAAAGATTTTTAAATACATTTGAGTGAAACTTAAAAGTGGGTCATTGCAACAGCTAATAGGATACACTGCTGTTAAAGCAGAAGCAAATTGTATTACAAGTAAGCTAAAATCGAGTACAGTAAGTGGACCTTGAGTGGTGATTGTTTTGTCAAATGCTGTTTTCAAAGTCAAAATGAACAGTCAAAATCAATGAGCAAATATGTAAAAAAAAATTACAATAAAATCAAACATAGTAGCAAACATAGCAACATTAAGTTGACTAATTGATAAATGGCCTAACAGCATTCTCTGATTCCAGTTCTATGTCTGAAGGTCAATCCCATTTTATGTGTTCAAGTACTGGTATAAAGCTCAGACAGCCAAAAAGTCATTCTAATCACAAGCTTGTTTTTATGGATGGATAATCAAATCCAGAAAATAAACAAAAAGCACACACTGGGTTTCAGAAAAACAACACTGTGAAGTTAGCAAGTTTTTCTAATAAAGAAACAGCTGTTCAGCTGACTGTCAAGCTTTGGAAGGTGCTTCCCACCACAAGGTAATGTCCTGCTGTACAACAGCAATGTCAGGTATGCAGTCTTTTAGAAAACACAGACAATGCCTCCACTGACAATGTCAAAAGATCATAAACACATATAACCTACTGCTATGTGAGTGATGGGTGGAGACACCGAACAAAGGTGGGAAAGTATGCCAACAATGTAACAGAATTCACTGAACCGGAAAATGAGTCAATTAATGAAGAACTTCATGAGCAGAAATAAGTCGACAGCAGTTTTGATAGTCGATTAATCCTTTAAGCTTTTTATTGAGCACAAATGGCAAACATTCCCTGATTCCAGCCTCTAAAATGTGAGGATTGCATTTCTCTGTTTTACATAATTGTAAATGTAATATATTTGTATTTTGAAGTGTTGGTTGTGTCAAAACGAGCAATCTGATGATGTCACCTTGGGCTCTGGGAGGTTGCGATGGGAATTTTCCACTATTTTCTGACATTTTAAATGATTGCGAAATAAATTGCCAAATTAATCAATAACATAAACCATTGGCTTCAGCCCTACATCAGACATCTTAAAGGAATATCTAACAGTTAAAGAGTATCTGGCTGGATTTTTCTTTAAAACACTTCCTGTTCCCGAATATGCCATGATGGCAAGTCAGCTCGCCTGATCTCAGCCAATACGCCAATGTTCATTTCCACAAATGACATTATCACAAGTCCTACAGCAGCCACCTTAAGTCATGACCATTCGAGAAAGTTGATTTGAAAGTACTCTGCAGTCTCTCTAATTCTGCCAGGGACACATTACATCAGGCATAGACAAAGATAGAAAAAGACACAAGATAGCGATAAATAGAAGAACAGAGAGACGGGGGACAGCGATAAAGGGAAGAATAGCCGCCGACAGTGAAGGTGGACTTCCTGTATGGGAGACAATCAGCGTGCAGGTTGGCTGTCCTTTACGACTCTCAGGGCTCATAATAACCCGGCTAAACGTTTATATTAACACAGCATATCAGCCTTGCCATCAGAGCAAGTCAATGATAGAGAAAAAAAAGCACACATAATTATACCCGGGCCTCGAAATGAACTGTCGTTAGTTTCATACACATACAGAGGAGGGAGGGATGGGAAACGTGAGAGAAAGAGAGAGAGAGAAGCAAAATCTAATTTACCCCTTCAAATCACATTCATAGGCTGGGACTGTCAGGTACCTCCTGAGAGTAAAAGATGACAGAGAGAGAGAGAGAGAGAGAGAGAGAGAGAGAGAGAGAGAGAGAGAGAGAGAGAGAGGGAGAGAGACTTAGGAGGCTGAAAAGGTCAAGGGACCTCAGCTTAGAGGAGATAGCCAAATATTATGTTAATATGGACTCCATTTTACATACAGAGCTAATCAGCGTGGCCCAGAATTAAAGGGGCAGATAATTAATTCTAGAGTAAGGGGTTATCCTGCTCACCTATTGTCTTGGCAGGATAGAGGAGGGAAAGGAGAGAGGGAGGACAGAGAAAGGGAGAGGAGTCCCACAGTCTGTGTTCAACATGCAGTGATAAGGGACGAGCCGGGACACGGAGGGAAGCGAGAAGTGACAGAAAAGAAGAACAGAGGAGGGACTGAAAGGAGAAAGTGCAAAAGTATGTTGGATGGAAGTCACACACAAAGGCAAATCATAAAAAAAGGTCTCAGTGTGGGAATGATGTCTGCGCTGTAATTTTTTTTTACACCCTCTTCCCATCTGCTTTCTCATTTCTATCAGTGAAAAAAAAAAAACATCTGCTGTGGTGATGTGGTGAGGGATGAATTGGCTGGTTTGGGCAAGTTAGGTAACCATCAATGCATCCGAAGGTGTGATAATGGTATTTTATAAGTCCACTTGATATATATCCTGTCTGCAACATTGGGAAGTAGGGTAAAGGTGTTGGACTCGGAGGTTGTGTGTCTTAACTTATAATCTAAGTCAGTGAATCATATAGAGCCTTTGTGTCACATTTTCTCACACAAAAAAGTGAAAATAAATTGAATCAACTCAAATGAAAATAAATGACAGAGGGATGAGATCATATGATTTGTTTCTGATCCGGTTACTCAGATTACTTCTCTTGATCCAGGATTGTGTTTCTTGTTGACTTGATCTGTGATGGTACTACATTGGACAGATTAGCTGTATCTTGCCATATTTTGTCCCCTAAAAACTACATTCATATACAATTAACTTTCACTTTTTTAAATGCACTTTGTAAGAAACATGCTGTTTCTATTTACATTTTTTTATCACCATAATGAGCAAACATTTATATGTATCTCCAAAATGTTTCATTCAAAATGGTCATATGGAACATATCTGCAAAACATTCACTATAATTTCATTTGTTTTCCCTACAATATCTTCAACTGACGCATAATTAGTTTTTTGTGGTTATGACTAAGGTTAATGAAAGATTGTGGTATTGTTTAAATATTGAAAAAATCATCCTGAAGAGTGACATGGCTTTTTCAATATTCTATCAAACCACTCTCCTTCCTAACCTCAAGTACTAGGTTTTTTAAAGCCAAAAAAAAAAAAAAAAAAAAAACCCCGGAAATGAAGCACTTTCTCCGAGTCAAAGTCCTGTGGTTTGTACACCAAACCATCTTAATGGACCTCCTTCCTTTACAGTATATCCAGTTTGAGTTGTTGTTTTTATTTGTTGTTGTGTTGTTTTTATGCCCCATGTACTCCAACACAGGCTATAAACAGTCTGTAAAAAGAATCCATGCAAAGATATAAAAATGCATCTTTTTTTACCACAGGGTTTTCCTCGCAGTAAAATGTGGTAAACTGTTCCGCAGTTGAAGGCTCAGTCCCTCTGTGTTTCTGTGCCTCCAGAAACTAAACTGATTCTCTCTCTCTCTCTGTCTCCATCTCTCCATACTCATGTTTAAACCATAAGGGAGAGAGCCTCATTACATTTGACTCCCTCACCTGCCATCGCGGAGGCAATATGACATGCAAACACACACTCACGCATACAGCACTCGTACATACACACAAAACGTCCACCGCAGCATGACATAATTTTACAACTGCACACACTGACATAAACCTACACCACACAACAGTTTATAATTACATTAATATGCCATTGCACATACACACAAACAAGATATATGTGCCAACACACACACATCACACTACACACCCAGCTTAGGTAGAGTATGCCCTGTTTACATGGACTAATGTCTGTTAGCAGGTACTTACTTTGAAGTATCATCCCACCATGCCTGTAGTGCAAGCCCAGATTATGTTGAAGCTGTCACTAAAGGGTATAAACACAGGCCTACACATACACACACACATGCACAGTCAAAACCACACACTTGCACGCATACACACAGAGAGCTTACATTGTATCAGTCTCTCTAAGCAGTCTAAACACATCGTCTAGCCGGCCTCGGAAGGTGTGCATCACTGTTCTGATTTACATACATGAAGTGCAGCAAATGCAGCCTGATGTTTTCACCTCTGCAAAAAAGATTACACCGGCTGGTGCTTTGCAACATGAAACGTTCCAGCTAAAATGTAATTTTCACCCCCATTGTTGGGGGATGAAACCAGGCAAACGACAAAAGATGGGATATGACAGAAAAGATATGGTGGAGGGGGAGAAGAATAAAGGGCTGGAAGGAGAGAGGGAAGGAAGGATGAAAGAGGGAAGATCCAAGGCTTTGATACTCCTGGAAGAGAGTCTCACCAGGGGAGAAAACATACTAGTTGGGAAAGTGAGATTATGCAAACCTGACCTGTGATAGGAAAACAACAAAAAAAACAAAGGCTTCTCAAGTTTCATCTGCGCCCCCCTCCTCGCTTTCCCTCTGTGTTCTCTTTATTCAAACTTTAACATTTAGCACTGTTAATCAATTGACCTCCATTGTGGGCTAATCCTTAACTGTGCCTAATTCATTGAGCTGAAAGTGTCATTCGACTTAGCTCCGTTCACTATCTTTTCAATGACACTTACCCAAATGGGACTAATATGGCCTCAATAGATTCACTTAATTTCCATCTGCTCATTTTGGCGAAGGATGAGTATTAATATGGGGCAAGAGAGACTCGATTCAACCTTGTTTCTCTTGTCTTTGAAACTGCCAGCTGGAGATTTGTGTCTTAGAAATGCATATTAAAGCAGTCACTGCAGCAGAGAAGTTGAAGACACGAACATGTGTGGTTTGTTTAAATGAGAAGAGAGGTTTTGAGTTTTTAGGATCTTGAAGTGTAAGAAAAGTGAAGTCCAGCACTCCTAAAGTAGTTAAAACAAGAGAAAATATTTTCAAAAATATTGATTTACTTTGCTCAGGTCTGGAGTGTTAGTGTCTTTATGAATTTCAGCCAACGTATTTCATGGAAGCAGTGTTTTGCTGGTCGAATCTGAGCCTCGTTCAATGGTAATGCAATCATCCAAGTTTTACTCCATTTTCTGTCTCTTCTAGCTGAAAGACCGGCTCAGACGGGAGCACGTGCATGTCAGATTACTCTCATACACACATATACTGAACGTGCACACATGTGTTTTCATATATATATATACTGCAGTAAAGCCTTCCTTTGTCTCACTATCAATCCTTCCTTTCCCTGTCTTATTGAAACATGTTTCTTATCCTGTCAACCCTCGCTCCAGAGGAGGGGAGGTGTTTGAGAGGCAGAGATAGAAAGAGGAAGGAAGAGAAAGAGGGGAACGGAGTAGAAGAAAGAGAGTTAGAGGAAGAGGAAAAGAAAGGGAAAAAAAGAAGGAGAGGTGAGAAAGAGGGAGACATGCAGACTCAAGGGGGGAAAGGACAGAAAAAGGACAGAGATAAAGAAGGAGAAAGAGTGAAAGGCAGCCATAACACGTTGTCATTATCATCAGTGCCAGCAGAAAACACCTATATGGATACTTCATCTGATTTTATGGTTACTCTGGAATCTAATGAACATAATACAGTTCGATCATGGCACCAAACATTACATGATGCCTTTACTTGCTTTTACCCTTTTTGGGAATTACATCATTATAATTAAATCTAAGTAACAGCAAATGATACACAGATAGAACATTTTGCCTGCTGAACTAGTCTAAAGATCATTTGTGCATTTGGAATTATCATGCTATCATTAGTGTGTTAGTTTGATGTCATTAGGATGGCATGTTAGCAGTATAAACAATACACTATGGTGTATAGTGTTGTTTGTCAGGGGAATATTATCTGCAATTTGCCTTTGTATTGCATATCTCTTCATCTCAACTAGGTACTGTAGGTTCATTGGTTCTGATGAATCAGGATTGGAGAAACATTTACTAGGAAACATAGCTTTGGTTGTTGGCAATAACAAAGTTCTGGCTCAAATGAATTCCAACTATGTAATTGTAAGGGATTTTTTGTTGTTATTGAGAAGCGTTTTTGTACTATTATTCCCATTTCCACTGTCAGATATATAAGCCATTGGAAGGAGCAGACTGTGCGATGGTTATCATAACCCAGAAATGCATTAAAAAATAACTACGCTGCAGCTGTCAAAGACAATTGCGTTCACACACACGCACATATTCACACATGAGCGAGCACCTCGGCGCGCATACACACAGATGCAAACGCGCTCAGGCATACATGCGCGTAAATTTAAGTGCACACACACGGGGAGAGAAGGTGTTCCCACAGATAGTGGAGTCGATGTTCTTAATCCGAAGCAGACCCCATCTGTCTCCCATTATAAAGACTCTGCCTTAGCCCCAAGAATGTCTACATTTCATAAATATTATCTGGGCCTGGCAAAGCCGGCCGGACAAAAGCCAGAGCACAGAGCATTTCTCAGGGCCGCATCAGAGCATAATTAGCAATCATAACATCATCCCTACATGCCATACTGCCTTATTTTCTGGAAGCCACTTAATTGCCTTGAGGTACAAAAGAAGAAGAAAAAAAAGAAATACATACTTCCTTACCCTAGAAAACATAATTAGATAGAAGTAATAACAGCTTAAAAGTGGGTCAAGTAATCCTCAATAAACAAAAAAAAAAGTTTAATGAAGTTACTGCACTGGACATGAGGGCAAGTTCTATTTCTCTGCTTGAAATCCCTGTTGTTGCACACACTGTAAGAGCCCCTCAGGGAAATAAGGTCTTGGGTCAAATATGTTCCACTGTATATAAATGTTGACCTTAAAAACCAGACAATATAAGGAAACAGATAAACTGTTCACCTTTCTTTCTTTTTTTTTTTTTTTAATTTCTACAGCTTGGGTTTTTGAAACATCCCATAATACCTGCAGGAGAGAGGAAACAGCAGATGACATACTGTATATGGTGGGGAGCAGAAAAAAAAAAGATGTAAGCTCATTACTGAGACAAGTTTAAAAACCAGAGAGTGAGAAAGAAGAAAAGTAAAAGTTAAGCATTTCCTGAAACTTCGGATTCCTTTCTATCTATCTTTCTTGAAGAGTTTACCCCCTCCCTGCCATCATCACCACCACTACCACCTGCACCCCATCTCCCCCCCCCCTCTCTCTCTCTTACTCATTCTCTCTCTTCACTCTCTTTGAGTTAAGGAGGGTAAGGTAATCGTAATGAAATGACCCCGCGAGGCACGATGGCAGCCCTCGCCTGATAAGTTATTCCTGACTGGCTTTTAAGCTGCTGTCAAGCAATTTCCCTTGAAACCTCGCTTTGTTTTTTAGAGATGGTGTGTGTGTGTAGTTGTGGTGGTGGTGTTGGTGGTGTGTGTGTGGTGGTGATGGTGGTGGTGAGGGAGGGGGGGGGGGGGTGCTTTGACACCCCTGCTTCTCTCCCATGAGGGGTACAGATGACAACCTCAAGGTATAGGTATGTGTGGTATGTGTGTGTATGTGTGTGTGTGTGTATGTGCGCACACGTGGGTGTGTCTATGTGTGGGTGCAGCGGGAGACATCTCATAGATGACAATCCTGCTAATTGAAATGACAGATTATTCTAATGTGCAGAAAGTCATTAAAAACCCAGCCGCCGTTTTTCTTCCTTTTTTTCTGTTTCCCCTCACTGAGAGTATTTCTGCCTCTAAGTCTGAGATGGAGGATCTGCACTTAAAGGAGATGTTAGCTTTCCTTCCTTCAAGCTCATGATTATTATCAGGATCACCTGCCACATAGTTAACATCCATGAGATACTTTTCTAACTTCCACTCAAATGAATACTGCTGCTAAGTGATAAAGTTTGAGGGGACGGACACTAGATTTTTCAGTTTTCATGTGGCTAATGTTCAGTAAATACTCAGAATGGATTGATAATTCACAGTATTAGTGATTATCCAGGATAACTACTGTATGTAGAGCAGGATTATTTCAGCTTACCAGTTCTCTGAAAGCTAAGACACATACCCAGCACTGCTTGTGTTATCTTACTAAAATATAACACACATTGTGTATTGCATTCTTATCAGTTCTCTACATGTGACAGCACTGAAGAAAGCCAGAGAGTCCAGCTAAAACAAGCCATAAACTAAGACAAATCTGAGATTGGTGACATCAAACATGCCTGTCAGAACCTTGGAAGTTAAGGTCAAGTGTCAAATGTCTATTTGTGTCACTCCTCCCTGCAGTTTTTTTTTTTACTGTGGTTTCAAGACTATCCTTAGCAGCTGCAAACAAAATACAGCTCTGCAGATGTGGGATGTAAAAATAAAAAACACAAACTATGTAGAAAACCTATGGTTAGCAGTGAAATCATGCAATACATGGCTTATTCCCAACCCACAACAGTCATGCTTGCTTAGTGTTGATAACTTTTGCCCAGGATCTCTGCAGGGGACCTACAGCACTGTTCATTTCTGAGTCAGAGACTTGTCAGTACACTAAAGTCTGACACAATACACAAGGTTTGAAGATCATGAACACAAGGCAGACAGGCACAGTAAATTTCTACGCATCCAAATATTTTCTCTTTCTTGTCTGACTCACAAATACTCAACTATTTTTTCAATTTCCAATTCTCACCATCTTTTTTTTTCCCACTCAAGCAAGCAGACTACATTGATATGGCATCACGATATCCTAAAACATTCCGCTGGCTGATATGGAATTTCTCCCAGACTGCCTTGCAACAGATCCAGACAGCTAAAACACCAACCGGGGACACATTTTTCCATTTCTCTCCACTCCTCCTCTCCACCTACTCCTCCTCCATTGACATTCAGCAGAGGTAAATATTTAACAGCATGCTATTGAGTGCCGTGTGCAGTGTGGCACAGGCCAGGCTGTGGTAGAGATATGTATATAGACAAGACTGTTTTATTAAGAGTCGCTGCAGACATATTAAGGTAAAGTATGCCTGACACCTAGGGAGGAAATTGCCAGTATATGACACTATTCCTCAATACTGTGGCAGCTCGCCTCAGTGCAATTTTGCACAAGGCGAGTGACAGAGAGTGACATGCAGAGAGGGAGGGAGAGGGAATGAGAGAGAGATGAAATAGTGAGAAAGAGTGCGGGGTGGTTCAAGACTAAGGGGTGTGTCTCTGAGTGTGTGCATAGATGTGTGTGTGTGTGTGTGTAAGTGGCATGGTGGGGTGACATGCAGAGTTTGTAATTGCCTTACCCCATGTGAGGGATTGGCCTCGAGATAGCTGTTTACCTGTGGCCTGCTATGTTTGCTGTTTGTGGGTGTGATGGAGGTAGAGAGGCTGCACTGAATGATTAAGTTGGTAGCAGATGTGTGTAAGTTGTAAGCAAACCCACAAAGGTATACAGACAGACAGATGAAGGTAAGGAAAAACGCCCACACATGAATAGACACAAAACGTGTGAGGACCTTCTGTTGAACACATACTGTATGTTACTCTTAAACCCCAATCTTTACCTTACAAACATGCCTACATGATAGGAATTGTGAGGTTCTTTTTAGAAAGACTGGGTATTTCAAAACAAATCATAAAATGTCACTTTTTATTAATTCATTTAAGGCTACTCATGTCAAGTTTTAACCATTTATTGCAACAATATGTAAGTACAGAGAGAATCTGTGGAGGTGGAGGGAGTTCTGCGTTTGAAAGAGGACAGTAGTGTGGCAGCGAGGACGCAGAGCTCAGCGCTGTTGTGTACAGCTTGAATGAGCACAAAATGTTTATGTCAACTGCCTATTGTGAGAGATAGATCATGGACATACATGATTGGAGGGTGTATGGAACATCTGTGCCTGCCTGAACTACCACAAGGCTCCATTTTTCTCATTTTTTCTCTTTACATTATGGTCTAAATGTTGTTTTAAAGTGTTTTCTACACTGCCTGGTGTTTACACTTAAAATATTAGAATCAGTCATAAAAGAATAACGTGTAATATGGGTGTGATCATAGATAGTAAGAAGTCGAAATCCTGTGATTAAATCCACCAGTCCCAAACACATTACCAAGGTGTTCTCAATAGCAAAAACTTAACCTAAATTGAATTCTTAGTTTAACTTTAACCCTAAAATCAAATTCTGATGATCAACTAACCCTAATATTTCCAAAACCTAATTTGACCCTTAAGCTTAAACCCTGAAACCTCATCTTACCTGCCATCCCTTCTCTCTCTCTCTCCCTCTCACATGCACGCACGCACACACGCATGCATGCACACACATACACACACACACGCGCGCTGGCTGAATTCAACTTCCATCAAACAAATCCAGAATAGTTCTAAGATGGATTTAAGACGGTGCAAGAGCCAAACTATTTCTAAAGCAAAATGGAAATTTTGTCTTTTTGGTTCTGTGGGAAGACCGCTCTGCAAACACAAGCACACTTTACACAAAGGTTATTGTCATTACAAAACATCCAACATCAATTTTTAGCAGAGAAAATTCTGTTCCCTCACATTTTAAGTATATCCAAGTAAAATGCCTTGAAAATAGATTTTCTTATTATTATGAGTGTTGTGATTCACTGTTCAATGATTTTGTTAGATCTTTTTTTCATATTGACACAAAAAAAACACGCTTTATTAAAGGACACGAACACCCACATGCTCACAAAACCATCTTACCAACACTAAAAAAGGCCAGTTTCAGCACACAGTAACATTAATGTGGTTCCCTTTTTAACATCTAGAGGGCACTGTTGCCTACAGTCTAAGCCACATTAAAAGTCTGCACCGCCTATACTGCCTGCATTTCCCCTTGAAAAGACACCAATTCACACAATTACATTCTAATTAAAAAGAACAACCTAATTAACCTAGGGAATGTATTCCATAATTCGGTAATATTAACATGATCATCCTTGTGCTTGTAAATGATTGGTGATAAAAGCAAAAGCAGAAATTAATGCCACTTACTAATTAAAACGGGGAGATAAACATGGGCTTATGAAAATGGGGGAATTGGGAGAGACTTTATAGTTTTAAGTAGTTTTATTATTACCATGTCAAATATGAATTTGAGTCATCGTATTTTCTTTGAAGACTCAAAGCTGTGATTGGGATGAGCAGAGCATCACACAGCATGCTTTGCTCCCTGCCAACTCCCCAAAGAGACAGATACTCAAGTGCTGCACTATATCTTAAACATGCAGAACAAGAGCCGAGCTGAAAGTGATACACCAGATCAAATTGCTATCATAAATTCTTCATAATTCAATAAAAACACAGCACAGACTTTGTGTAACTAATACATTTTCACTGTCTTCTATTAGTATTCTGAGACACGCCGTTGTGCGGCGGAATGGCAGCACTTGACTGCTCCTGACTTGTGATTTGAAAATTGAACCAAAGGACAAAGAGGTGAAGTGACGATGAGGTGGAGAGACACAAGGAGAGAATGAAAGCTTGGAATAGTAGTACACTTCTGTGGCTCATCATCACCACCTATTCCCGCTTGGCAATATATCTGTCAAAACCCTCATCACCATCACAAGGTAGAGTCTTCTACTGATAATGACCCATTTAAAGTAAATAGCTCTGATCATCAGCATAGTAACCATTATCATAGATATATAGCCAAGCATGTGACTACTGAGGTGTCACCAGCATACTAAATGTTTGCAATATGTCTGTGCGTGTGTGTGTGTGTGTGCTACTAAACATTCAGTTAAGCAGTATTAAATAGCATATAGGTATAGCATTTGACTTGATAAACTGATACTGATACTTTCGAAGTTGTTGCTCCTGTTCAGATATAGATTCCTGTTATTTGCATCTATTTAAATGATTGATTCAAATGCAGCAATATAAATATGGCTAAATATCATTGCTAAAAAAAAAAATCTTGCTGGAGGTGATTGAAGCCATGAAATATTAAAGATCACTACACATGAAAAAATTGCATATTGAAATGCTTGATTGATTTGAACCGCAAGGAATCATCCACAAAAAACTTGAAATCTCTCTGTGCAGTGCAAGAAGTTTAAAGGGTTCCAATAATTCTTGAGTATATTTTTGCATCGCTGCATATTCTGATAAAATGGTTCCTTCTTAAACCACAGAATTCACTTGGACAGTTCACTGAATTTGGATTGATGAAGTTCTTCTGTGTATGTGTTACTTTTTACACTAGTCCTTCATTTTAATATGTTTTCAATCTCGCTGATGAAAAGTAATCAGGAAGGTGCTGAGTCTGCTTTTATTGTGAATCTTTCGATATCAGTCTACACCAATAATAAAAATACACATATATGCCCATATGCAGATATATATGAATGCAAGTGTTGTGCATTAGCATAATTCCATGCATATTGCATACTCAAGTATTGCATCTTTTAGTGCTGGTCACATTCAATTGAGGGACAGCATAAAATGGAGCATTTGTTTTGATAAATTATTCTGTTGCAACACCACCAGAGAGCTGTTTCAAATGTGTAATAGCTGAATGTAATGTCCAGGAATTAGCTGGAACATGATGTGTGGAGTGTGCATATTTCCCTGTCCCATTAGAAATGTAATAAATTATACGAATGTAGCATTTGAATGATTACTATTTAATAAAGCAGCATAATTAAAATTCAAGCTTTGGAGATGTGTTTTGTATTGACACATGTAGTATAGGCTGTAAGTCTGCAGAATCACACACAAAGTCATGCGCACACACACACACACACACACACACACACACGCCAGCGGACACAAACAAGCAGAGGCAGCACTGGCGGTGTGTGGCACAGCCTGAGGCTATCTGTCTACCGTAGTGACTCCTGACGCCCTCTGTCTTCCGTCAGACCGTCAGTCACAATAAAGCTGTTTTTTTTAAAAAATGTCTCAGGACAAAAAAAATGTCAGGGGCTTGTTTCATGTGGGTCCCCAAATGAGAAGACTTCTACTTTGTTTTAATGACCCAGGGTCCAAGGGTGAGTATATATGTCTTCTTGTTCATGGTTAAAAAAAGTTACAAAGCCCCTGCTTTATAAAACCGAATAATAAAAAAAATGAAATAAAATCAACTTTAGGAATATCTGCAATCAGAGCGGATGTTAGAATTGTCAAAGCAGCAGTTTTGACCACATAGAGAATCCTCACTAATATGTGGTAAATAATAAATGAATGTTTATGTTTGATTCTATCCAACACTCATATACTAATATGAACCTGCAGTGTTATAAAACCAGATTTCAAACTTCATCTGTCTTTAATTACAGTTACAGCACGAGAGGCTGCAGGCGGTTTGAAAAAGGTTTTCTGTCTCACACACAGAAGTCACCAGTGTATACACATGTGAAACTACATGAATCACACACCATCACGAGCCTTATCATCCCTTTTTTATACTTCTCGTTTTTCCTTTGGTCCAGTAACTCCACCAGGACCGAGTTTCTTATAAAGCTCACGTAATTTTATACAGTAGCTCTAAGATGTAAGTCCCAGGTAGCTTCATTATTAATGTACAAAATTACCAGACTATAACTTTACATTGCTGTGCATATTCTCTTCATTACGCTTGTTCCTTCAACCATTCAGTCTGTACAGTCTGAATGGAGGTTTGGATAATGAAGATTTACAGTATATTATGCAGATAGGGACACACTTTCCTTCAAAACAGCCAATATAAACTCAGGATACACTCAGAAAATGAATGTAATAAAAACACACATACGTCCTTATAAAGGTTAATGAATATAAATATAAACAGTGGGACATGGGCATAATTTCATGTATATTGCGAAAGGGGCTTAGGTAGTTTGTCTGGCCTGCGCTGGCAGCAGCGAGTGCTGGAGAGGAGGTAGTTAGGGCCTGGTGCTCTGCCAAGCCAAACTCCTGAAGCATGCAGAGGGCTAATGCTCTGCTTCTGAAGTGTGGCACTGAAAAACCACAGGGCCGCTCGCAGGGTCCACTAAAACTCCATCACTCACTCACACCACGGCAGAGACGGGGAGAGAGTGAGGCGCACCGAGGGAGGAGGCAGGGAGAGAGAGAGGGAGAGATAGAAGTGAAGAGAGAGAAAGAGGAAAGAGGTGGTGGAGGGAAGCGGTGTGCAGTCACAGCATTACAACCACATGATTGAGGAATGGCTGCATATGAGAAGAAAAAAGGGGAAAACCAAAGCGGAAAAATAGAGTGACTGTAGTCAAGGTGTCTTAATGCATATTCCATTCATCTTTTCTCCTCTACAATTTCTCATTCCTCAGTGGTGTGAGTAAATCAGATAGCCTGTATCAGATGGAAACCAATGGGAGATTCTGGAGTAGATCAAAGGTGTGGCTGCGGTTTAGATAAGTCTACCCGCCATCCAGACACAGTTCATCTGTCTTAAATGGCTGCTCATTTCTCTTGTCAGATAGGGGAAAGGCTATATATAGCTGTGATTAAGATGTCTGGAGCAACTCTCTTAGTCTTTAGTCAATAGGAGACTTCCAAGGCCTCTCCTGACATTGTAACACTGCCTATTAAGGGTATTTGTTTTAAATTAGCTGTTGTTTCAGGGTCCTGCATTCTTATATGAGTGCATGTCTTTGACTCTGTGATACTGCTTTCATACTTTGGCACACATCAGCTGAGTTGATCTCATGAAAGTATAAATATTGGCTGGCTGGAGGTACCCATAATGATTTAACTGTTTCATAACAAAAATGAAGCCGAGAAAAGTGCAAACTCTGACACTTTATGCAAAATACTGCAATGATGTACTTCAGAAAAAGTTTGTAAGGTGTGCTTGTAATTATAGAAAGCAAGAGTCATAAATGAACCTTTCTAAATGTTAATGGTGACATCAAACTGATCATGCACTCACGCAACAGGTTTAAGGTACATGTATTCAAAAGATTAACATGTTCCTCTTTGTCTCCTCTTCAAGAAATTCCTTTTGTTTATTCATGTTGACTTACACAGCAGGGGGGAATTCACATATCTGACATTTAATCAGAGTGTACATTATGCACATTTTGTTACATATATTGGTGTGTTTATTTTCAAATCTAGAAAAATGTTATTATTATTATATATGATTCTTATGAAACATTTTCAGGTAGATAAGGTCTGATAAAATGAGGTGGAATTTCACAGTTTTTTTAACTCTTGCCCTCTTCATCTAATGAGTCTTTTCTGAATGTTTGCATTAATTAAAGAAAGTAGTAAATAGTGTAATTCAAATGCAGCTTTCTTATATTCTTAAAACTTTTTCAGTGCATACAACCTCACTATGGGTTACAATACTTCATGTCTCTGTATTAATGCAGTATAAAGGACCAACATGTACCCTTTTCAATAGTTGGCCTCTTTAGTGGCCTTCTAGATCAGAGGCCACCAATGACAGCAGTTGAGGAAACCTTTCCTTTTCCCTGTTCTGTTCAGTATCAGTCTGTAAAGCCCACAGTGTGTTCTTGCACTCTCTAGGGTCCCTTCACCAGTTTAGTAGGGCACAAATAGGACTCACACACATACACACTAGAGGCATGGAGTCTCTTGCTACTGCTGCATGATGTCACTGGCAAACACTCAATGTGGGGAACACACGGCCAAACAGCGAAACAATTTGTTTAATCATAAAGTGCATTTACATAAGGCAACGGCTGCATAAATGAATGCATAATTGAACAGGTTAATGCATAATGTAGTACTCCCCCGGGACAATAAATAAAGTGCCTTTTGAAAACGTGTGAGACAGAAAAAGATAGAGAGAGAGAGAGAGAGAGACAACACTAACCGCCAAGCGTCAGACAAAACATGAAACGCTCAACGAGACAATGCCGAGGCCACCGAGGTAGAGAGGGGAAGAGAGAAAGAAAGAAAGGAATATGGCAGGAAATAAATAAATAAAAAGGTGAAGTCTTGCTAAGAGGATTTCAGGACATGCTTCGTTTCTTTCCATAATCTGTCTATTAGCACCAAAGTATTTCCAGCTCTCATAACCATGGCAGGGACACTATTAGTGACAAGCTCACACACCAATACAACTTAACACTGCCTCCTGGGAATTCATCCTTCACTCTCTGTTTGTCCTCTCTGTTTCTTTCCCCTCTTGTTTCCTATTTCTCTCCCTTTCCATGGCTACCACTCTTTATAACATTTTTTTCTTTTGCTTTTTGTTCCTTTCCTCCATTCTCTTCCATTCTCTTCCATCCTCTTATACAGACACTCTCCCTCTTATTCTCTAAACCCAATACGAGTTACTTTGTTGGTTTGTCAAGCAAGCACAAATATTAATATGTGTACAATTTCTAATAAAGAACAGAGTAGGAGGCCATCAACTGATCAACACACTCATTGTTATTGTCCTGCTACAGGAAGAAAAGCTAAAACATGACAGGATTTATAAATGAAAATCATTGTTTCTATGAAGGTCGGAGGATGAATTTAGTTCTTGCTTGACTTACTATAAAATGCTGATGCATTTGATCAGTTCAGAAGTACAGTTTACACAGATAGTATTGTCAGACTGGGTGAGTTGTGTATTATTCTGCTTAAAGTCTTCTGCTGGTCATAACTTCCCAAACTAAATGTGGCGCATGGCTGTGCTGTGCTGTGCTGTCAATTGCAGATACAACTAGTAGAGAAATGAAACTTTTCACATACTCACTTCATTGCTGATTGCAGAACTAAAACGCTATGACCAATTGACAGCATGCAGAGTTCTCTAAAAGTGTTAAATGTTACCTGCATTTTGTGTAAAAGCACCCTTTTCAAAAACTGATACTGCAAGTGATATCATATGGAAAGATGTTAGGACAGAATGGTACACACCACATTATCCTCTTGGTCAGTATGTATAGCGAGCCCATTCTATCTCACTACTCCTTCTACTCCTTCTACTTCTCCTCTGGATTCTATAGGTAATACTCTCCTCCAACCACACGCACGAAATTGCCCACTGAAATTTATATGTACGTAGGCAGCAAATCAGGACGCACCTACCGACTCCGTGTGTCTCAAACAGTATGTAAGGCAGCACCTCACTGCAACTCTCAGCCCTTTCTCTCTAGCGATGGTGAAATTAGCTCATTGATCTTACCTCTCCATTAATGGAGTCACTGCTCCAAGCTCGTTCCTGCCCGTCATGCCCTGGTCTCATTGCCGATGCTGTCGGTGGGCATCTCCTCTGTTTCGAGTGCCTCGGACAGGACCATGCAGAGAGAACCAGTTCCGTCCAGATCGAGTACCAGTTTGTGAAACAGGCTTTCTCAATCGTTTCCACTCATGACAGACAGAAGAGGTTTTACTCCGCATACTTTCTGGTTCCCAAGAAGACCTTTTGGATCTCCGCACTCTGAACCAATGCATTGCCAGAAAGATGTTCCACATGGTAACCATCAGCAGATTGCTGGAACTGGTTCAACCAGGCAACTGGTTCACCACCATCGACCTGAAATATACTTATTTCACCTCAGGTGGCGCTGAAACACAGGAAGATCCACATTTCGCCTTCCAGGGGATAGCCTACGAGTACAACAGGCTCCATGCATGTTCAGCAAATGTGTGGACACGGCATTGCAGCCACTGCTTGACCAGGGCATGAGGGTCGTCTTTTACTTAGACAACCTCATTGTCATGGCCAGGTCCAGAGAATGGGCCATTTTCCACACAGCCAGGTTGGTGCTGCACCTAACCTGGTTAGGTTTTGCCATCAACTGGAAGAAGAACACCCCCCAGCCATGCCAGTAGATGGAGTACCTGGGAGTCATCCTTGACTCAGGCTGCAGGCTGCTCTGTCTGAACCCAGATAGACAGCAGGTGGTCCTCAGACTGTGGTGGGGAGTGGCAATGACAGCTTGACTGTCATGCAGGCATTGGGGCTATTGGTGGCAGGCCATCCAGTCATTCTAGTGGGGCTCCTGCACATGCACTGCCTGCAATGGTGGTTCGCCAGTCTGCACTTGCATCCCAAGAGGCACAAGCACCGCTTGGTGAATGTTCCCCCATCAGTGCAGGAGGACCTGCATTACTAGGGTTCACCACAACATCTGTTGTCAGGAACACCGTTGGGTCGAGTGACCTCCTACATAGCAGTGTTCACAGATGCCTACCTGACGGGGTGGGTTGGCACCTGTCTGGGGAGAGCAATAGGTGGTGTGTGGCCTTAAGGGGAAAAATGACACATCAACTTCCTCGAACGTCAGGCAGTGCTCCTGGTTCTCCAACACTTCCTGACTCTGGTTCAGGGGAGACACATGTTGGTGAGAGCAGACAACCGCACCACCTACATCAACAGGCAGGGAGGAGTCCGATCCGCAGCCCTGTTGAAGATAGCGGAGAACCTGTTGGTGTGGGCCTGATAACACTTCCTGTCTCTGAGAGCCCTCCACATTCCGGGTCCAAGGAACAGGGGCACCAATCTCATGTCAAGAGGTGGCCCTCTGGTAGATGAATGGATGCTGCACCCCAAGGTTGTGCAGCAGATTTGGAACCAGTTTGGGAGGATGGAGGTGGACTTGTTCGCCAGTCAAAACAACACCCACTGCTCATTTTGATTCTCCCTGACAACACAAGACAATCCACCTCTGGGAGTGGACACATTTGCACATGGCCAAGGAGGCTGCTTTACCCTTTTCCCCCTCTTCATCTCATTCCCCCTTTGCTGGAGAGAGTGAGACATCCTGATAGCCCCAGACTGCCGCTCAGCACTGTGGTATGCAGAGGTGACCTAGATGATGTCCAGCCCTGGTCCATTATCCCAAGTATGGGGGGCTCTGTTCCAGGTGGCTGGCTCAATAGGCACACTGCCCACATCGGGCCAACCTCTCCAGGCTTGGCTCCTGAGAGGGACAGGCTGATGCAGGTGGGATTGGCTAGTTGGTTTTGTGAGTTCATCTCCCAAGCTTACAGGCAGATGGGTAAGGACCCCCCCAGTGTCGTCCAAGCGCATTCAACACATGGTGTGGCAGTGTCTATGGACTTATTCAGTGGGATGAGTGTGAAAGGACATATGCACGACAGCGTTTTGGTCTACGCCTTGTCCGTTCATAAGGTTCTATCTCTTCTACATGACAGGTGCAACTCAGGACTTGGGAAAAGGGTGGTGTGTGTGTGTCTTTCTCAGTTTTTGTTATTAACGAGGTGCAATTGTGATTTAATGTTTTGACGTTATAATCTTTGTGAACTCGTGATCACCTCTTGGAATAGTGTTGTGGAGATGTAAGTTAAAGTTATTTTTATGTACAGCCTATAAAGTTATTTATAGGTTAAAATGAGATTTGTACCTTGTTTGTTTAAAAAAAAATTTTTTTAAAGTTAGCAGAGAATATGTCACAGTCAGCCATTTGGCTGGCAGCCTGCATTTGTGCACTCTGACAAATACCTTGGTGGATTTTGGGAGACAAAACATTATTTTTCGTCTGCTGAGGCACTGTCCATGGTGTTGAAAGGTGTGCTCCGTAGGTGTGCTAAGCGCTGAAATAATTGTCCCCGATCCTGATGAAAACACCTATGGTGCGTGCATTAGCGCATACATGTATGCATGAATGAAAATGCGGACACTTAAGGGTTGTGGTTTGAGGGTTTGAAAATACACCCTTGCTCTGTAACTGGTATCACTTATGACTTTTCTCCACTTGCGCTGCTGTTACACTACATTTTACCATTTCCTTTTATCCCGTAATTGTCACCTGTGGCTACAGTGGTTGTTATTCAGCAAAGGTTACATAGCTTAGCTTTAATGTTTCAAGTTAGTTTAGCTAAAGTGGCAAGAGTCACCAGACAGAAGAAGAAATTACAGTAACATATTTTTTGTCAGCCATTTTTTATTATTTCATGATGATGTGATGCTTCTGCAGTTCAATCAAGAGAAGCAACTTGTTATAAAAATCTGTCTACATGCATACTGTATATTCAAGATAAGATCTATGTAGATATTGTAATCATATTGTGTGTAACTAACCTGTTTTACCTACAGTAGCCTAAACGTAAATGTACCTTAAAGCATGTTCCTTGGCAAAGAGAAAAGTAACATGCATTAAATAAATGTGTATTTGATAAAAGACAGATATACTGTCAGTTGCTGAACACAAAGGATGTCCTAACTATAAAGATCTTGATGCAAGTGATGTTCAGTAAACTGATTAGAAGCAGTTTTTTGACCATCAGTCTACCAAGCAGATTCTTCAGTGATACTTAAAGATGGAAAATGACTACCTGACAGACTAAAAAGAAATCAGAAATTCAACAACCCAGACAAAACAAACTGTATTGTATTCATTAAAGCTGCTGTTATGTACATCTCTGAATATACTCAGCTACCTGTCAATGTCTGTTTCTGTCGCGGTGGTCCACAACGCAAACATCGCATGTGTGTGAGTGTGTACGTCTCTGTCAGGTGAGATTGGAGCATTTACGCTGTGATGTGTCACACCTGATTATTTATGGATACATGTTTCCTTCTTTCTCCCTCATGCACTGCAAATATGTGTGATGCATACATGAGTCTGTGTGTGTGTGCGTGTGACAGGCAGACATCAGCGGAGGTTTGGCGGTTGATGACAGCGCCGCGACCTCTGATGACGCCCTCCATTTTGTCACCGGCGACTCGCGCAGATTACCCCCAGCGCCATCTTCTTACTCTGTATGCTAATGAAACAGAGAGAGGGAGTAATGAGAAATGAGTGACAGATGAAAAAAAAAGAGGGAGAAGAAAAGAGAGAAATTGAAGGAAAGGCACAGGAAATGGCGTATGAAAGAGTATGTGAGCGAAAGGGACATGAAACAAAGTGTTTGAAAATGTGTGACTGAGAGGAAGCGTGACAAAAAATATAAGAAAGAGAACAAAAAACAAAATGAGGACATGTCTGTGAACACATACACTGAGAGAGAGATGAAAAATGAATACAGTAGGTAAGACGTGAAAGAGAAAGAAAGGGGAGACTGATGAAGGTCATCAGCAGCCATATTGGGGTTCCCTTGGATAGAAATTTAGGGAGTGAGGTAGGGGAGGCTCCGGCGAGTATGATGAATATGATTATAGGTGCGACAGTGTGTGTGTGTGTGTGACAGTAATGAATTCAGGGTGTGGGATAGAAAAGGGATGTAGGTCTCTGAGAGTGTTGAATTTCAAACAGGGACAGTGACTGGTCGCCGCTGTGCCACTGATCGCTCTGGACGAGTGTGTGTTTTCCTTGTGTCCAGGCATAGATGTGTGTGTGTGTGTGTGTGTGCCTGTGTGGATGGCTTTGTGCCGAGGCAGCGAGGGAGAGACGCAGTCCGGCCTGCTGTAATTCATGTGAAAACTAACAGAGCTGTCCCAAGACGTCATTAGCTAAAAGGCAAATTTCATTATTTCTCTAATATGGAGTATGATGACTCTTTTTGATGTCTCCCTCCCCTTCTCTTCTTTCTCCCCGCTCCCTCCCTTTTCTACCATATCCACGCCTCCCGCCGCCTTTTTGTCTATTTACCCCTCCTTCTCCCCCCCCCCCTCCACCTCCTCTTCCTCCGTACCCCCATTCAGAGGATCTCCTTATTCAGAGCAGCTTTCCCTTTCAAGGTTGAAGAAAATGGCCATGTGTCTGTGTATATGGGGAAAGTGAGAGTGATTTTCATTCGTGGTCCTGCTGAAGGAGGTGATGGTGACTCACCTTCATCCCACAACCGCACACACATACACACACACACACACACCTTGCACTCCTCCCTCCCAGCCTTTGATGTGTGTTTGAGTCGATGGCTAATCAGGTAGCATCAGGCCTAGTCCTCATTTCCCCTTCACACCGGCCCCATTAGGGAGCAGGCTTTCTGGAGCAGGCCGATAAGGACAATATGCTCCTCTTTGGCACTCTCTCTTCCATATATACCCTAAATCTCCCACAACTCTCTCATTCTTTCTTTCTCTCATTCTGTTCTTTTCCCATCTTTCCCCACTCTCTCTCGCTAAATCTCCAGCGTCTCTCCCTCACTCCTCCACCCCCCCCCCACCCGCCCCGTCGCATTCTCCTCTCACCTTTCACTTTTCTTTCCATCTCACCACCTTTCCTTAAATGTCCCATTACTCTCTGCCTCTTTTCTCTCCTCCTTTTCCCATCTTAACCTCTCTACTCTCTAAATCACACACTACACCACCTTCCCTTCATTCTTTTGTCGGTCTCCCCTCTGCATCTGTCTCTCACTTTGCTATTTCCCCCTCATTCCCAAAGTTATTCCCTAAATCCCCAACAACGTTCTTTCAGTCTCTTCCCCCACTGCATCCCTCTTTCATTGCTTCACTACTTCCTCTTTCCCTGTAGTCCCCAACTCTTCCACTACATTTTTTTCTTTTTCTTTCTCTCAAATTGTCTTGTAAACTCTTCTTCCATCTAGGTTTCCTACTGTCCTTAACTGAACCATTTTCCCATTTCTTCTTACCTCCTCATCTACTCCTTGAGGGAACACACCATGTTTTTTGAGAGATTGGCCTGATGGTCAACTTATCCATTAGAGTACAATGTGTTGATCTTTATCAGTCACCCCTGTACTTTGTGAGTGGAAAATAGGACAGTGTGTTCCTCTCTTGTTTCACTCTGATTGCATGGCAATACATTTATGATCCTGTTCATTTATGAGCTAAAAGTGGGATTTTTTAAGACCCATTTCCCCCGGCAATGAAAGTGAAAACAGAGTTGGAAAAAAACACTAATTCTCATTTCTCACTCACAGAGCACAACATCTGACAGTAATAATCAAAAATATTCATTTCATTTTCATTTTTAAAAGAATGGTTTTTGGCCTTGTCTTTTTAAGGCACAGCTTAACGTCTGATGTTTAATTAACCAACATTATTTGTACTTACATCATGGGCAATAGCTGTAAAACTCAGGGTTAAACCAAAGTTCAATATATCTATTTTGTGTTAATTTTACAAACATCTTATTTACAACTACTCCCCATTTACTATAGATTTGGTTTGGCTGTGCTAATTCTCATTTGTGATAATGCTATATTACCCACTAACACTGGCTCAAAGAAGACACATAATGTGTGTGATTTTGTTTACTCTGATTTTGTGTATGTGCATATTCTTAAAATGCTGTCATCAGTCTGACAGCACGTTGAATTGCATATAAAACTGTGCTCTCCAAACAAACTTTTGAACCTCTTATATCAACTGTTCTCATTACTTAACATGTTTGTTGACCAACTGGCCAGTATCCTGCCAAACCTTTTGCTTTTGTATTGTTTTAAGTGTCAGCAAGCTCATGCTCCTTTATCGATAGAGTAGGCTTTTTTTTTTTTTTTTTTGCCGACCCTGCAGTCTCACCTCCCCACAGGGATCAGAGGGGTATCACAGATTGTTAGTTTCCAACTATCTCACACTGGCGCTGTCCATCCATCACTCCAAGTGCCTCTGGGTAAAGTCTCTGCATTTTATGTGTGAACTCTTTCAGATTTATTGTTGTCCTTTCCTTTCTCATTTCATGACTCGCCCACTGTGTTCCCTCACCTCCAATCAGCTCAAAAGCTTTTCTATACTTTTTCCCTATGTTGCTTCATGTTTCATGTGTGTCTGAGCTACAAACCCAACACTACTAAACCCAACAAAATGAAAAAAAAAAAAGATTCACTGTATCTGCACTGTTGCCTGCCAAATACAGTTGGATATTGGAACTATATAAAAAGTCAGTAAATTGATTACTACATACAGAGAATAGCCTTATCCTGCCAATTAAGAGGACAGATCCAATCAGTCAGCCAGTTAAACAGCCAGGCAGTGTAATGCAGAAGCATTGTGTTCTTGTTTTCCAGCCAATCAGAGTTAGACTCCAGTAGGCGGTGTACCCGCATCCTATTTCACAACAACAGAACTGACAATTACACCACAGTGAACCTCAAGACTTCCTAATGGCTAATATATGAGAGTTTCTCTTTACAAATGAGAAAAATATCTCTTCACTTTTGTTTTATTTTTCTTACAACTCTGTAATGGCCATGGGAGTTAAATAAGTAGTATTGGTTATGGCTGCTTCAAGTCCTCCACTGGGATATTTGAGTTTATGTTGTGGTCTTGTGTTGTTTAATGTAATATACATAAGCATGGCATTGGCAATGCAAAAGGTTCAATTCCCATTAGGCCAGCACATGCTGCAAATTAAATCATTACTGTATGCAACCATGTAAACTGAGGATGTTAAAAACACTTTTAATGAACTACACACTTCTATACTGAATTGGGCTTTATTTATAATCACATTATTGTAACTGTTGAATAAAAATAATGCACTGGTGGTTAGTCTTTAGTTTTTATTCTTCATAACATTAATGCATCTTACTTTTGCCACATCGTAAACGCTGCCACCTGTTTGTGTCTTTATAGAATATAATGGGTGGATATTTTGTACATGAATGTAATTGTGACATGGAAGCAGCAACTGAATGAATAACTGAGGCGTAGCTAAAAGTGCAAAACCATTGGAATTTATTGGACTTATTTTCCCATCTTTAAAGTAGAGCAGGACTTAAGAAAATGTTAGAAAATGTTAAAATTAAGCCCAGGATTAATGCTACTTATTGTTAACTTTAGAGGCTATATAAATATGTTTACAGATGAAAAATTTAGATAATAGTTGGGGAACTGATGGCTCCTGCAGGGACATTTTGTCATTGTGAAAACAAATCTCTAGCTACAGTTTAAATTCAACTGCACCAACAGAATGTCAGCATTTTCTGTAGCCGTACAGTCTATAAAAAGTAACCACATAACAAAAACCCACCTTTTTACAGTGAAACATTGTGTGAATAACTGTCTCCTTTTTCTTTTTGCCCATTTTTTGAGTGACCAAACTTTTAGAGGAGATATGTTGCCAGCACTCCTGTCAGTTTTATTTCTTTCTCACCCTCTCTGGCTGTTCTGTCATTTTCTGCTCATGGTGTGACAGAAACGCCCCTCCCATTAAAAGTCCTTTTAACAGTGGCAGAATACTGGGCTAGTCCCAGCTAAACCATTTTTCACATGACTAAAGGCCTGTTCCAGGTGTTGGATATATAGGTTGTCATGATATGACAATTTTAAAAATGGCTATTTATATTAACAATATTTATCAAATTCCTTAAGTGAAAGTTTTTGTTGTAAGGTCTTTTTCCCAAGGAATAATTCTCAGATGCACAAGAACTGATGGATTTTATGTCAACACAATGTACCATCAGTTTGTATAAAGTAGTAAATATTATTCTTATAGACTGGAGGTCCTGGACAACTGTTTTGCCAAACCATTTACCACTTATCAAGATTTTGGTGTTTGCTAAAATCAAGAAAAACAAGATTTTTGCTTTGATTTCAAGCACACCAAATACAGACAGAGAACGAGTTTCTGCAAGAATCTTACAGCTGATAACAAGTTCAGCAAATTATAGGGATGTGATACAACAAATAAACATAAAATAACTTTTTATTAGTGAGTTTATTATCAATGCACCCATCTGGTGGAGATAGACTGCACTCCAAGTTAGTTAAAAACAAACATTAAGAATCACTTGCATTCACTGTTTGTTGCAGAGCTGCTTACGACACAGGCTATGAACGCAAGCTTTTCGTGTGATTATTAGCATGGGCAACCACACAGAGACCTACAGGGAAGCCAGGACTCGAGCGGATAACACACACACACACACACACATACACAAACACACATCATGGGCACAAGCACCCCAATCATTTGTATCTTGAAATAGGGATCAAATAATGCCTCGTAAACACTGTAATGAGTGTTGTGATGATCAACAGCTACTCCGTCTCTCTCTCTCTCTCCATCTCTCTCGTGGTTGGGGGCCCACACTGTTCACAAACAGCCCAACGCTAATTTGGGATAAAAAGAAAATACTGACTTGCAATATTTTGCTGGTTTACCGCAGATTTCCAAGGGACCACACATACTGCAGCAAAGTACCACACACGCTTATTTGATGAAATTAGGTTAGGAAGGAGTCTGTTCTGTGCTTTTCCTTCTTTGTGAGAGAAGAGCTCACGGTGTGGAAATTAAGAGCCTGCATGTGCTCGTGTGTGCGAATGTGTGCATTTGTGTTTGTGTGTGTGAGAGGCTGACTAATCCCTCCACAGACCTGAAACGAGTTAAAAACACATCAAAGGGAAGCTTAACCTCTGTGAAACCTCACCGGGTTTTCAAGAACAACAAATGATCATTCTCCTCATTGTTTCCAGGGGGACTCTTTTCACCGCTGCGCCGCTGACTTTTCCCTCAGTCCTGGGAGTTTTCAAAAAGCCTGTGGTTTCATTTTTAATGACTGTGCCGTTTGTGTAAGTGTGTGTGTTTGCAAAAGAATATAAATGCGTGTGGATGTGTGAGTGGGTGCATGCATGTGTGTTTGCACATAAAAGAAGGGTATTTCTGAGTGTGACATGGCAAATGAGGAAAACTAAGCTAACAAGGACATGCAGTTCTGCTCAAAATCATTAAAATATAGCCTACGACATCATGACCAGCTATATAACAGTTATGTTTATACAGAACCAATGAAAGATAAAAAGCAAGACAGGTGGGGGAGTGTGTGTGTGTGTGTGTGTGTGGGGAGGGGGGGTGATGGCAAGATGAGGAAGCCAATTGTGGTCTGAGACCTGCTTTCCCCACAGTTCTCATTATCACAGTATAATGGTGCCTTTTCTGTTTAAGTTCAGATATTTGCATGCATCTTTTCCTTGTCTTTGCTTGTGTAAATTTGCAGGTGTGAATGCTCTTGTGTATAAAGAAAGGCATGAATCACCTGTAGATGCACGTGGGAAGACAGCAGGTCAATATGTGTTCTGTCATCCCTGCTTCAAGCACACATTTAGATTATTTATTCAAAAGGTTTTGCTGCCTAGCAATGTTGTTACTTGTGTCAACATCTTTCTCTGTCTCAGCAGTCATGTAAAATTGTAAAAATTCCTAAATATGGCATGCAAACCAGCAGAAAGAGAAGCAGGTAGCATTGTTAGCTTGCTGTTACAGGCATCCAACTGGCAGAAATTATTGACAGATGGAATAAAAATTGGAAGAAATGTTCAACCGCTTACAAATGTATCTGTTTTTATTTTTCTGTCATTACAACACATGGGCTCAAACATAGCAACAGGGAAACATCAATAAATAGTTTTTAAAAAGTATAAAACAAAATATAAAACATCTACAATATTAAACACCTAATGCACTCAGTTGCACGAGCACACAATGGCCCGCAGGCACGTAGAGAGAGACAGAAGCACGCAGACACATAATGTACTCACACATAAAGACACACGGCCACATTTACCACAGTAGACGCGGGACACATGGCGCACAGCTGCAGCGTAATCAGAGACTGTGTTACAGCCATTCAGATCAACATCTGAGGTATGGCTGTGGATACTGATGATGTGCCGTCCCTCATTTATCCACAGTGAGACTCATCTCCAGTGTAAGACACATTCATCAACACTAAAGAATCCTCAGTTAGTCACTTCCTCTGTTTAGTTCATTTGCCTATTTATATTGATTATACTTCATCGGAGCTGTCTCCATTTTCAAGTAAGTTTCAGTGTTTAGTGCTAGAGTTTTGTCGTTAAAAAAGTAAATGCTAATGTTTTCAGGTACCGTTGCTCAGAGCATTGAGGACGCAATTGATGGATTTTTTTTGAGTAGTTCAAGTAAAAAGTATTAGATTTTAAATCTAAAAGTCTTCATGACATAGTAGTAGAGTAAGATACATAAGAATAGAGTAAGAATATAGAATAAGGTGATTTTTTTGAAAGATTTGAGGGAATTCCATTATTCTCTGGTTCTGGAGCTCCCCTCAGGCAAAAGGCACCCTGGGACTTGACTTTGACCTGCAGGACATTAACCTCATACTGAGTACATTCCCTGGTGAGGAGATGGGGGTCAAAAAGTCATGACAGGTCAAAGTCTTCTGGGGGCTTTATTTGGTCAGATCCCTGCTTGTCCTCCCAGACCAACCATCTTCCAGAGAGGCTGAGACAGAGCGCTCTGCAGTCGGCCTCGTCCAGAACGCTTTACCCAAAGCCTGGGACTCACCTGGTCTCTCTACCCCAGTTCGGCTCAGCTTAGTTTGGGTTAGAATCCCTTCAGTGTCCCCAGTCGCTCGGTCCAGGCTCAGTGGATGAGGGAGGCGGAGGGATGAGGGAAAGGAGGTGGAGAGAGGAGGTGGGTGGGCACTTGGGGAATGGGGGAGGTGAATGGAGGAAGAGTGCTGGGAGGTGGGAGGAGGAGGGAGCAGTCGGTCCACTTGTCTACGCATGGACCTCTCCTCCTCCAGCTGCCTACGCAACCGCTTATTCTCTCTGCTGAGGGCGTTTAGCTGGAGAGGGAAAGAAAGAGACATTGAGAGAGATACGGAAACAGAGAGAGACTTTTACGGACAAAGAGAATAATAATATTTATGAAACAGAACCTTCATGGGTGATCATGAAACAGATTGAAGGAGGGGGGAAGAGGGACTATATTTGGGGAAGTTTCAAGTAAGAAAATCGGCGAGTTTAAATATCACAATTAAGTTAAATCAACCAAAGTACAAAACTCAATTGGAAGTTACCAATAAATATCAATCATCAAAAGTCAACAGCTATCATGTTGATGAAGTAGCCGACATCCCATTATGTGCTTAATTCATCTTTCACAGTTGCTTTCATGCCTGTTGAAACAGAAATGCAAATGGAAAATTGCAAAGGGGTTTTCAGGAGAGTATTCTGTTCACAGTTTGAAATGTTTGCAAGTGGGAGTCATGCGACGGTGTAAATTTCTACATGAAAACAACCAATTTGAGCGATCATTAGAGGTCGATTTGACATAAAATCATCCGTGACACAAAACAAATCGCACATCGTCAGAACATGATTGGACTCCCTGAAACACAATTACAGACTAGCTAAATTGAGGGTGTTTTATTTTTTGACAAGGACATTTGGGTAAAGGCAGGGGAGGAGTGTGAGTTAAAAAGTGGCTTTAAATGCAAAAGAAATAAAAGCATTTGCATTTGTTGTAAAGCGTGGTAATTATATGCAAAATGTGCCAGTCTAAAAATTGTAATAAGGCAGATAAAAGAGTATAAAAGATTTGAAATAATGTATTTTTAGCTGTGATGAAGAGTAAAATAAGTTAAAGGATGGAGAGACAAAGAGACATGTCGGGTAATGACAGTTGCACTCATCCACATCTGTTTTTTAGTGCGTGTGTGTGCGTCTGTGTGAAAGCTGCGGTTCAAGAATGATGTCACATCGACATGTCTGGCCATGTGTATGCATACGTCTGTGTGTGTGTGTGTGTGTGTGCTTGTGTGTTTGTGTGTGTTTGAGGGAGAGGGAAAAACACAAACGGAGATGAGACAGACACATTTCCGGATGGTTCCGCTAACATTACCCTTCCAGACACCATGCACACACACACACACACACACACACACACACACACACACAAACACACACACACACACGCTCAATAAATCTGAGCAAATGTATTACATCTGATGACTAGAAATAGCTGGGTCTTAGGCTTAACCCTCGAAGAGCCAATGACATGTCGATGTGTCAAAACTATCCTAAGACGCTTAAAGAGTATTTACTATCTTCAACAGGCAAACATATGAAAACGTGTTCATTTTATATTATGCCAAAAGCAATAGAATTTCTAGATGAAAAACATTGAGGTTGACATTTATAATTAACTGTATATTCAAGGGGACCTGTTTAATTTTCCTCGTCTTTGGTGGCTCTGGATGCTTTCCTAATTGCAAAGGAGGGGGGTGAAATTAAAAATCACAGCTTGTCTCCTCAACCTTCACATACTGTGGGTGAACTGGTGTGCGTATGTTTGGATGAAAAGGATGTGTATAAGTGTGTGGGGGGGGGTAGAAGGGGGTGGGGTGGAAGAGAAAGACAGAAAGGCACAGAGGGGGTGTTTTAATGCTAGGGAATGAGTGTGTTTGCACTTTTTCATTTGTATAGCTGGGTTTCCATTCAAGTATTTTAATACAAATTATGAAAATTACTGAGCTAGAAAAGCTTAATAAGAAAAAAGGAAATTTCCCCACGTTGGCAAAAAAGTTTTTCAATTCAGTTATTTTTGAGTTTTGGCTCAGTTGGCGTAGGACGATCTGCCCACCAAATTGTTTGAAACCCATTATGCTGTACTGTATGTAAGGAGCACCTGAAATTTGGAAATACTGTGCAATACCTGTCTCGTTCTGTCCATTGCTTAATCCATTCCTTTTTCATCTTTGCATGAAAACATGAAAGAATCTGGACATTAGCTGACGCTAAAGAACAATAACAGTTTCTCTAATGCTAATCAAGTCCTGAAAGAATCATTTTTTCCCCCTCTGATGCTCATCTTCATCCCAGTTGATGGAAATTCACTTAATTTGCATTTAATTTTGCGTGACATTCTCAAAGTTTGCATGAAATTTGCTTGACAGTTGGACGGAAATGTGGCTCATGTGTGTGCGTACGTTGTATACGGAGCGTTAATATAGCATGCGCCTGTGGGTGAACACTAAACCAGTTTGCGACTATGAGTAAATGAAACTGATCCAAAGCAGAGACACAGACCAGATTTATAACCCGACGCCTTTCTCATAGATAAACTGAGACATTCCATTCAGCTTCTTTACTGATATCTGTACGTGTGTGTGTGTGTGTGAGTGCGTACGTGAGTGTGTGTCCAGTGAACAGTGAAGGGAATAGCCTTGTGTAAATGAACTGTCTATATCCTATCCTTTCCGACTCCGCTTGTGTGTGCGTAGACTGTCCATGTTGGATCGATGTGTGTAATGATTCACACTAGAGATTAAGAGGTGCTATTACACACCCGACCTGTTAAACAACACGTCTCTTCTTCCTGTTCGTCTTCCTGCTCTTTCTTTCTCCACTGCACCACCTTCCTCTGTCTCTTGCTCTCTCTCTCACACACACACACATATATATAGCTGATGCCGTTTGCTTTTCACTGAAACAACACTATATTCAAACTTCAACAAGTACCAGCTTTCGTCGTACCCTGTCAATCAGCGGGCTATTTCACAAACTAACAAAAGTCGGGTGAGCTGTTCCCCAGGCCCAGGAGTTTTGGAGAACTGAGGGGGCTGAAGAGTACTTTTGATTCTTTTCTCCTTTGGTGATTTGTTGACTCTTGTGAAGTTCAACACAGTAAAAAATGTCAGCTTTTCCTCAGAATATTCCTCTGTGTTTTTTCCCCCCACATTGTTTTATCACAGCGGGCCATTTCCCTACGCTGTCATGGAGAGATCAGCACGGCTGTATTGATATACATCCCTCTCTTAGTCTCATGAAAGGGAAATCATTTACCAGTGGAAAGAAACGTCACTGCTTTTTCCCGATACAATTTGTCCCCCCCCTCCCCTCCCCGCCCCCTCCCCTCCCCTCCCCCACACCACACACACACCCCCACCCCGCTGCCGCCTTTTCACTTTTATCGTAGGAAGAGGAAATGGATGTCTGTGTGCGCCTGTGTGTAAGTGCGCGTGTGTGTTTTGAAGTTGGACGCATGAAAGCTTCCTCTTCTGTGTGAGCTCAACAGCAGGTGGGCCGGTGTGTGGGTGTGTGTTTGTATCTGTCGGGTAAAAGGACTGTCAGGACCCGGTGTGTGTCTATATACACGCGTGCGCACGCGCTCTTACTTGTTGATTTAGCATTCCGATGGCCTCCAGGTTGCTTCGCAGTCTGGTCTGCATGTCCTCGATTTTGCTAAGATTTAGAGCCACACAACCCTGCTTTTCCACGCTGGAACACAAGCACACACAAAAAAAACCATGTATGAGATATTAACTTTGACATCTTTAAATCCCGCAGTAGTTTAAGAAAGCAGAATGATAAAAACTAAAGACTAAGAGAAACTGGTTCATGTGCAGTTTAATACATAAAAGTATATTAAGTATACACTTGCTTGCATCAAGGTAAACTTTTAAACTCTACTATAATGATATGTATTTGCCTTGCAAAACAGTTTCAATCAAATGTCCTCAAAATCTGGGGCATAAAGACGTTGGCGTACATCATCTTCATTATAACCATCTTCATAATAACTTATTACTAAACTCAAAGATGGGTGAGCAAATGGGTTCCAGAAATCATTAAATTATATATGAAAGCGTATACAAAAACAAAACGAACACAACCGCAGCCAGGGAACATTAAGAGTACAAGAAGCCATTTAAGATTTTAACTGTTTATTAAAAACGTTTTGGGAAATGACAAACAAATGTTAGGGTCTGCTATCTTCAGACCCAGGGCTGACTAAGGAATGTCTATTAAATTAATGACGGTGGATAATGGTGCTCTGTACGGGCTGAAGAGCTTGCTGCCCCCGCTTTACGCTCTTTCTTTCACGCCCCAGTGAACCTGTCCAGTTAGCATTCGGAAAAACCTTCTAAATACTTTATTGAAGACTTCTTAGCCCATTAAAGTACCACTGTACCTCCCCAATGTTAATTTTCTTGTAAAAAAGCAAGCTGGGATTTTCTATCAGAGCAGCGGATGGAAAGACGGTCCCGTTTTGCTTCAGTTGAGAAGACGCACACGCTCATCGAAACGCTAATAAATGGCATCATTGTTCCTGTAGATGTGTGTGAGCTGAGATGTGCGCGCACGCACGCACACACGCACACACACACACACACACTTTTGGCCCTATTAGCCACAACTTAAAACATTTAAGATCCGAGGAGACACTTGAAGGAAATGCTAATATATGAACTGACATTTTTGTCTGAAAAGTTTATGAGAATCATTTTAGTGAAACTATTCAGCTTCCATGTATTTGTAACCACTGATGGTAAACCTCAACCAAGAGACAACAAGAAAATAAGCAACAGTGGCAGTAACACTACTTCCTACAAACGCTATCCAGTCAACTATCCCAACCAGCTCTACACAGTTATTTCTCTTTTGATTTGGGAGCAGATCAATCATACTGATGCATTTAAATTTTTTGAGATACTGATATGGAAAAAGATGCAACTTTGAGTGACAGCACTTGAAAAAAAACTTTTTTCTTCTAAACAACCAAAGAAGAAGAACAAAACCAGTAGTGAAGCACTGATGTGCAGCCCTCATAGTTCATATTCAGTAAAAAAGTCTTTCAAGGAATGAATATGATCCAGTGATTTGTCTGAGTTGTCAAATGTGTCACTTAACACACAGTTATTTTCATAAAGCACATTCTGACAAATACAAAGATATTTATATTTCTTATTTTTTTTTCCACATACAGTATCAGATTCAAGTTTGGACACGCTTTCTCATTGAAGGGAATGGGAAGGTATGACCAAACTTTTGACTGTATGTACAAATAGAAAATGGACCACATTATTCATTTTTTAAAAATCCATACATACACCATCTGACAGACCATAATCTGAATCACTGCCCATTACACAACTAACTCATTTAGCCCGGCCAATGTAAGCATTTTTTTTTTTTTTTTTAAAGAAACCTAATTTCCTGAAAATGACATTCATAAACTGAACATAATTGCAACTGACCCTTCCAGATCTTTTAATTTCACACCATAATGATGATACAAAGAACATTAATAAGTAGAAATTCTGGAATTTCCTTTGATCATTTAAATTGTAAATGCCTTTTAAAATATGTGTTCCACGAGTTTCTACTGCTACAGCGAAGAAAAAAACAAGACGCATAAACTCAAAAGCACGAGCCAACTACATAAAGATCCCTCGCATGATTTAAACGCTTTCGTAGATGGTAATGTGGTCTTCAGCAGATCATGAAACATCACCACCACTGAGACAACTGTGTGAGATTTATGCGCCCAATGTGAGAAGGCATGCAGCGATGCGCTGAGCACTTGGCATGACGCCTGTGTAAACATGTGTTCCTGTGTTTACACGCAAACATGGATGTGTGTAATTAGTGGCTTAACCCAATCAGTGTGTGTATAATTACAGTCATTAGTGTCAAAGCCAAGCTGCCATGCTCTCTAAACCAGGCAATAAACTACATGGTTCCTCTCTTCCTCCAATCTCGCTCTCATCTTTCTTATTTACTGCTCTCATATTGCTGTAAATTTTATGCAAGACTTGACTCTCCCCTTACACGGTCTCTTTCTTATCTCCTCTTTCTGTTTCTCTGTCTCTTCAGTTCTCTGTGTTTGTACAAATCCTCTGCTGTGATCACTGGGTGCTCTTAATTGGAAGCACATCGTTAGTGGTGCGACTGATGATGCCTGATGCTTTATGAGCACTTCCCCCAGATGGCTTGTGTCACACAGTCACTGAGTCAGTGGTGCCGGCAGCGAAAATCATCAATCTCTGCTTCCACCACTGCTTGAATTTCAATTTGCACTGGTATTTTAGCATTTTGAGATATTATTTGAGATACTTTGAGGTGAAACGAGAAATATTTTGATAGCAAATCATTTAATTAGTTTGAGACTGCAGTATAATTGCCATTTGGATTTCGGAGCAATCCTTGTATATTGCTTTACAGCACAAACATTGCTCCGTGATACAAAACAGGATCCATTTTTTCATTGTAAGGGCTGTTTGTCTGAGTTAATCCTTCTTCTTGCTCTTCATATTAAACACTTCTGGAGGGAAGACAAGGAGTGAAAACACACCATGCTACACATAGCACCTTGGAGAAGGATTTTACAGGCACATTGAGCAACATGAACATGATCTGAGAGGTTTTGATGGGGTTGTTGATCACCAGGTAGTGCCTTCATTGTGCATTTATTGCCATGTATTTTTAGATATTAAAGCTACAAAGTATTGTTCTCAAGCAAAATATTACATTATTTTCTTCTGTGATATACAAGCCAATCCCGACAAATGTTCTTGTATTTTTTTTATAACAAATGCATCACAACTGTCCTCTTAGTATTACTATCAAAGGAAGCTTGTGGTGAGAGTCTTTACCTAACCGCTGTTTCCAAGATCACCTCATTCTTTTATCAATCTAAATTTCTCCTCAGCTTTCTGTGGGTTTTATTAGTACAAAATGCCATCCGCAATGTGAAGCCATGAAGCTCCAGCTGCTATGGAACAGTAGGCCATGTAATCATAATAAATTTCTTTAATAAAGGCATATCTAATGACAAAACCTTCACACCGTGTTGATTGCTGTCAGTGATAGTGACACTGTGAAGATATCCCCTTTGCCACCAGTAATGAGATTTACACACTGAATGTATATGGCTGCCATGCAAATATCATGACATATCTGTTGCCTTATAGATGTATGATTTTCATACATATGGCATTTTGGGTGTGTGTGTGTGTGTGTATATGTGTGTGTGTGTGTGTGTTGGGGGGGTGGGGGGGTACAATAATGAAATGAAATAAATTAAGAATCCTCCTAATAAAGAAAAAGAAGAAGAGAGAATGGATGAGGAGACACTATGGAAGAGGCTTTCATTCACTGTTTTTATCTCATTCCATGTTATTATATTCGGCTCAATCAAAACCCCTCTTATGCATACATCTATATGAACTGCCTCTCTCACTCCGTCCCTCTCTCTCGCTCATTCGCATATGAGGGAAAGACAAAGAAAAGCGATTCATCTTTCTGTCGCGGCCCCTTAATGATATCATTAAAATGACTGACAGCTTTGAATAGCATTGGAAAACCTACCCCAGTCAAAACAAATCTGATCCGTTTTGGAAACAGAGCCTGGTGGTTCGTTAGGGGAGGGGCGCAACACGAGTGTGCGTATGCGTGTAAAACGGGGGTGAGGTGTGGAGGGGGGGGGTTGTTAATGAGGGAGACCTTAGGGGGTCACATTGGGGGTATGGGAAGTACTGCTGCAGGCAGGTGCCCCCACAAACACCCTCTCTCTCTCTCTCTCTCACGCACACACACACACACACACCCTCCTTTCTCACCTCCATCCTACACCCAATCCCATCTGTGCCACATTCATTTTCATTGCCTTAATGAACATAATAAATATATCTCCTCTCTATTGATGAATGCTATTTGACAGCCATGGGGGTGGCAAGCAGGAGAGGATGGGCCCTTGATTGGAGTGTAATCATTGTTAAAGGCACAGCATGAATAACGCATTCAGATTGAAGAAGAGACATAACACGCACACACGCGCACACACAAACAGGCACACACAGGTGGCTAGGCCCAGGGGGTGTTTCATTCACAACTTGGCACTCCTGCTGTTATTATCATCATCAGCTTTGTTTGGGCTAGATTGTGTGTGAAAGAGCGAAACATGGTGGGTAACGCTTTTGTTGGATGTGAATGCTAAACTCTGATCAGCTGGTGGATGCACACAAATGTATGTACTTATATGTACAGTCACACACGCTCACACACACACACACACACACACACATACACACACAGATGACTCACATTCTCTCGTCTTGCCATGTGCCCTGGTCTCGGATCTGGGCCTGCAAACAATTATAAAATGAAAAACAAACCTGTTTGTGATCGACTCTCTTTTTGTCTCTCCCTATTTGTACTTCATTGCTTTTCCCCTCTGCACTTGTTCACCTTGAAGCGTCCCATCTCTCTCTCCTTCTCATCCGCCACTTCTTTCAGTCTCTTTACCTCCACTTTAAGTGTGTCATTAGCCTCCTGAAGATGTCTGACAAAGCGAGGGAGATGCAGAGACAGAGTTAAACAGGGAAATATACATAGTGAGGCAGACACACAGAGAAAGACAAGACACTATTATCATCAAGAGACTCTTGTTAACATGGCAGACAAAATATTCCGCCACACAACGGCAATGGTGCTTATGTCTCTCAGTGTTGAGAAGAGCCTTTAACTAGCAATTCAGGCATTATCAGCAGTTCAGACACACAAACACATGTACACATATCATGGTCCATTATAATGAAATGCTATATTTCTGGTGCTATTTATCACCTACCTTTGTGGCTATTTGTTTTACTTATTTATTATGCCACCAATTTTCAGACTCCAGAACTACTAAAAAGAAGTTGTTATTTACATGTTTAGTGTACTATTAAATTGCAGATCTGAAGCATGAAGTTGTTTTACAATATCAGAGCAGACACAGAAATATCACATTCTGCATATTCAGGGAAGGTGCTGAGTATAAGAGGAGATATAACTGCATGTAACCTTTGTGTTCCAGGTGTATAAAGTCTGTTACTATTGCCACAGGTTACCATTGCAAAAACACACACACACATATACACACACACACACTAAAATCAGCTTTTTCTCAATTGGGGGACACGGCTTTTGTCTCCAATTGGACAAGCCATTCCCAATTAACTGGTCTTTAGTCTGAAATGTATCCCCGAAAATAGCCTATGAAAGACCCCCCCCCCCCCCCCCCCCCCCCCCACACACACACACACACAAACGCACACACACACACAACGAAAGTTTCAAGAGAAAGGAAAAAGCAGACACACAGACAGTTGTGGTGCTGCTGGGCGGGCCTCGGGGAGGTATGGCACCACAGGGGGGTGGGATGACAGAAGACGGCTAGACCACTTTGATCTCTAGAAAGAGGAATATGGCACGCCCATGTCTGTGTGTATTGTGTGTGTGCCTGTGTGAGTCATGATGATGCACACATGCAGAAAAGACTGTCAGGTGCAAGTATGTTAAAGAGTCCACTTGAATCACACCAACACATGCACAGACACACATGCTGTACATAAAAACACACACACACACACACACACACACACACAGTCATGTTTCCATCATTTCAGAGGACATTACATTGACTTACATTAATTTCCTAGAGTCTTATCCTAACTCTAACCATAACCACTACTTGCCTAACCCTAACCCTTACCCTAACCTTAACATAACCATAAATTAATCTTAATTTTTTATTTTAGACCCTAAAATCAATGATTTATGTTAAGGGGACTTTCCTTTTATCCTCATAGGGGAGTCAAGTCCCCACAACATGACTGTTTAAACAGATTTATGTCCCCACAACATGAGGAACACCTGGTACACACACACACATACACATACAAACTTCTGCTAAGAAAGGTGACCTATTGCAGGTGTAATGGTTAGCTGAGATGTTTTTTTTTCCACATCTTTAGTCATCTGTAGTAAACAAATATACTGCACAGGGTTGAGACATACATGTACACACAGATGCCCAATTATACAAACAAAAATGAACCAATTAAGAGTGAATATAAAAAATCTCACTCTTTCTCTTCAGTGATGATGAGCAGCATCTTGTTTTGGGCCTTCATCTGGGCAGTGAGGCTCTCATTGGAAGCCCTGAAAGAGAATAACTTCACTAGGTAACATTTTTAAGAAGATATACTGTATACTCCTGCCAGTTACTATACTGTATTTTACAGCATTAATTAATGAACACTAAAATTCATTTACAGTAGTTGTTTTTGACGTCAAAATGCACAAAAAAAGATGAAAAAATGCAAAATAGTACCGATGCAAACATGAGCAATATTGCAACTTGCTTTTTATAACACATCACGTGGTGAGTATGTTCATACTTTTGTTCAGTGATCCAACGGTTGACATTAGCCATGACCAGCTGGCTCTCATGGCGAAGGTTTGCATTGTCTGACCACATCACCTCAAGTTCAGACCTGAGTGTGTCCACCTGCAACATAGAGCCAGCAATACGCCAAACAATGTAAAATGCCGTGCATAGCTTTTTCATGTTTCCCCTCTATTTAATTATTTTCCTAAATTTAAAAACCATTTGTCTATTCTGAGTGTTTTTGTGGAGCACAGAATCTGCAAGACCAACTCTCACCCTATTCATATTTAATATGTACTCTTAAGGTTTGCAGTATAAAAATACATATATAGGAAAATATTAACATCTAACACTGGCTTTCTTCATTTAGAAGGGATTTAGGTCTTCCTCTCGCTCTCTCTCTCTCCACACACACACACACACACAATATATATATATAAATGTGGGGTGGAGGAAGCCAAAGGTGTGAAATAAAGGAAGGTAAAAAAGGGGGATAAGTGAGGCTCTAATAGATGGGAAGGAAATAAAGGGCAAAAATAAATGTCAAAAATAGAGCATAATAGCAATACAAGAGAAAAATTAGTTAAATGGGGAATAATGGGGGATGAAGCAGATGGCATTTGCAGATGCAGGTATAAATAGCAGGGTGAGGTATTAAGCAGGTGCAAAGGAGGAAAGATGGTGGATGGTGGGGGTGGGGGGTGAAGACTGAAGACAAGATTGCAGAGAGGAGAAGACTGGTGTGGGGTGAAAAACAGGGACGGGATGGCACTGGACAAACTGCTGACTTTTTCATTCTGCTTATCAGTCAGGACCTTTCCAGGCCTAAACTCTGGGGACCCTGACACATTACCCTTATCGACATGGAAACACCTTGATATACCATACCATCTACCCACAAAGACTTGGGCAAACATGAAAAAAAAAAAAAGTTTCCAATATGTGGGCCATGATTTAAGTATCCAAAAATGTCATATGATTAACCTGAAATGTCAGAAAATCAACCGCTTTGTGAGATGAATTCTGTGCATGTGTGTGTATGTCTGCGTGTGTATTTTGAATACCATGTATACGAAATATTTCTCTGTTGATATGCATCTAGAAGAGTTAAATATAAGACAGAGATAAAGAGACAGCAGACTTTGCCGATGCAGAGCTGAATGAAAAAAACAGATGTAACCTGGAGTATTGTTGTTACTGATGACTTTTTTTTTTTAGAGAAAAAGAGTGTATGACAAGACCCTTATCCTTCATTTTATCATCAAATGCCTTCAGTGAACAGGACAACACAGAGAATTATGAAATGTTTGTAGTATTTATAAAGTGTCTGTTGATCTGGTGATTGTTTGTGATTAAACAGAACATCCGAAATACGGTGTGTCAATATGTTAGCCGCAATGGGCTACAGGACCGCTCCCTCTGCATCCCCCTATATGACAGCTTTTAGTTGCCTGAGGTAAAAAAAGAGGCCCGTAGCTAAATGCCAGGCTGGAGAGATGTAAGCTTTTAAGTTATTTACAACTTAACCTAAGATGAGTCAGTCTAAACTTGTACCACATCAGCCCTGGGCTACAGAGAGGACAGCCAGTTCAAAAGTTGAACGGTGCAAAAGTTGAACATCATTTGTGTCACATGATCTAGGAGTGGGACACAAGGGGTTTTGCCTATGTTTTTTGAAGCATAATGTACAGTGTAATACTAACATTGGCTGCAAATGTTTAAGGCGTGCACACTAAATGAGCAAATACTGCTAAATGAGCAAATACTGTACCTGTTTTACTAATACTTGATATCAGATAAATGGACACATTGCAGAGAGAAATACAAAAGAAACAGAACTTCCAGTGCAAATCAGCATGCTGACATGCAGGAGTATAAGGCGCAGTGAGGAGGCGACTCTCAGTAAAGACAGATTTGGACAAAACAAAAACCGTGAGGTCCGACTTTGTCCAATATTTACAAAGTCTGTGAGATGTAGCATGCGACTCGGGGAAACTCTCAGTTGTCACAGTAAAGTGAAATAATGTGAGTGCATTTCAAGTGGAGAATTACTCTTCATCAACACAAATGAATAGGCAGCCTTAGATGTGAAAGGAAGTTGTGAAGATGAAAGTGGCACATAATCAATAATTCAAATTGCATAACATGATGAAGAATTACGCTTTTAATTACATTTGGATTAAAGAAGCACTGCGTTTCAACAAATAAAGCAATGAAGAAAAAGTGTGGGAAGAATGAAATTAGATCAAGCAAATCATTGAATTTTGAGGAATAAACTGAGTCAGGGCATCAATCGTAATTACATTTATCAATGGTGAAATAAATATTGTGAATCCCCTGTTGTTTGGGATTTCATTCCTGTTTTGTCTCATGCATCGACACACCGTCACTTGAAGCAACTTCTGCTGTGAACTTATTGGCCAAAACCAAACAATAATACACCATTATTAATTATATACACAAAACCATAAAACTGTACAATTCAAAAGCTCAAACACACCCATACTCACAATACATCTGCACACACACACACACACACACAGACACACACACACTGGCAGGATCTGTGGCGTGTTGTAATGACAGTAATTACCTGTGGTCTCACATTAACATCTCCCTCCTGACTGTCTGACTGGCTCTGCTGGTGGAGGGATGTAAATCGCAGCGCAAGTCTGATGTTGTGATTAGGACTAAATTACACACCATCACTCTGTTTCCACCAGAGTCTAGGGAGGTAGTGAAAGGGTGTGTGAAAAAGAGGGGGGAGAGTGTGTGTGTGAGAGAGAGAGAGACAGAGAGGGAGGGACATTTAGAGAAAAAGGGAAAAGGACAAGGAGGTGCGATTCGAAGCAGGGGGAGGAGTAAAGTAGCAAACCTGCTTAACATTTAGATTGGTTTTGTTGCACAAATATTTTAGCAGATGATGGGGGCTAAAAGGGGCAACAAAATGCATTTGGGACACACTTACAACCAAGTTTAGTGATACCACTGGTCCTTTCTGTTATATGCTAGAAAATACGAGTTGACTATGCGGTGCTGGTGAAGGATTTGGAATCTTTACAGCTGCTGGAACAGTATTTATCATTTTGATAGTTTATTCTATCAAAGAAGGCAGAGTTGTCTAGTCCACACTCCACATTTTTCATTGACAAAAGATGGAAGATGGACTTTGTGGACTCACACAATCTTTCTGAACTTATACATCTGAATGAACTTTTCATGACAATCCTCAAAGCCTACCTGCAGACAGAAAAAAAATGATTGTGGGGACTTTAGCAGTTAATGGATTTTCCATCTTTTCTGTTCTCCATGGAGCTGTGGACTAGTATCACATTGCACATTAGCTGCACAGGACAGAAGTGCATTTTCACTAAAACAGACCAACCTGCTCAAGGTCACGGGATAAACATAATTCAAAGTAAACTTCACTGGGTAAAGAGAGGAAGATGAAAATGAGGACAAAATCAGAAACAGATTGCCTGGTTGTTGCCACCATCATCATCAAACTGCCAGAGCTGAATATGAGCCATTACTCTGTTCCACTCAGCTCATCAGAGCACATCCTCTCATCAAATTAATGAACACATTTATTGTTAAACACGTTTTTATAAAACATTCATTCATTCTGTCTAATTAAAAGACCCAACAGGCCTGACATCACTTAAATATGCATACTTATCACTCACAGGGTCTGAATTAAAGATCTACAAGCGTGTGTGTGTATGTGTGTGTGTGTGTGTGTGTACTGTATGTGTGCATGTACGATGGCACTAGAGAATGAGGTTTCCTAAGCAGGTCTTCTCACTCTAGACTTAATGGTGATAATCATGGCGTGACCCAACATTAAGACCGTGAGTGTGTGTGTTTATGTGTGTCCCACTCTCCCTAATGGTGACGATGATGACATGTTCTCCATTAGACTAGTCAGTGGGCCACAGCAGATCTAGCATATTAATGATGCTGATGATGGCTTCTTTAATTACCTTCGTCTGCTGCTGCATGGCCCGACTCCTTTTCCCTGAGTCCTTTCATCACACACTCTCCTACGCATGCTGCCGAGTTGTTTATCAGCGGCTGCCATTATTGAAGTCCCCTATCTTGCATCTAGCCTGCATGAGCACAACTACATTAACTACAGCCTTGGAACAAGATTCTCCACCACTTCCCAGGTACATGAAGTTCTCTCATCTAATAGGTATCATTTTAATACTGTATATACAGAAGACTTCAAAACCATTTTGTAACAACCCATCAGAAATTTGTTCATAGCCCAGAGTATGAAAAACCATCAGGCACCAAAAGCTAGCGTTGAATACTTGATAAGATTTGTACTTTTTTACTTTCTTTGACACTATATTTGCTGTATACTGTATATTAATTGAGCGACGTTTTTGTATTGCTGCTTGTTTTCAGAGAACATTTTAAGTTGCATAGTTATAATAAAATTGTTATATAACTATTAATTTAATTTTAAAAAAAACTTTGTAAATGGAAAAAAAGTAAAAAATAAATAAATTTGGTTTTGGTATTGTATCAAACCGTAGGTATCGTATTAGCAAATTTAATACAAATCCCAGTCTTCGAAGTGACTGGATTTCATTGTGTTAGTCCATTAGCTCTTCATTCTTTTTTACTTAAATCTTGTGGTTAAAGAAGTGCACCAGGATTGGCAAAACATGCAACCCGTGTAGTGCTGCTTCTAAGACTGCTACAATTGTTATAAACCTCTCTCCCACAGTAAAACCCCATAAATATGTCCTGGATGTGAAGGATTCCCATTTGGCAGACTAACTGATGTTTAGGTGACTGGTTTGCAACAGAGCACAGCAGACAGCAGCTACACAAAAGAACATTTTACAATTTTAGATTTCCATTGTTGCTGTATTGTTTAGTGATCAGCTTATACAGCAGGAGTTTGAGAAATGCTGTCAACGCTGTGTTCATTGCTTTCTCTACTTGATTTCTTTTTTTTTTTTAGCACTTCAGTAAAATGTAAAGGAAAAACATCATGTGGTGGTGGCAGGTATTTAACTCTAATTATTTATTTTCTCCTCCATGTATGTTGATTTATAGGACACAGTTTCTGTAAAGATGTGTTGAGGCTCTCACCTCACTTAAATATTATGTCTTATCTATTCCTGTACAGAACAGTAAAGCAGACCACATATCAGCAATGTTGGGTCAACACTGAGCATCGCTCTATTCACTTGTGGTATTATGTTCCATGTTCTCTTGAATAGAAGCATTCATTAGAGATGTGAGCCACACAAGGAAAAATGGATGTTGCTGTGAAAAAAAGCTAAAATGAAAAAAATGAACCCACGCTTTTAGAATTTTTCGAAGCTATTAATCATATCACTTTTAGGTTTTAGGTAGATAGATAGATAGATAGATAGATAGATAGATAGATAGATAGATAGATAGATAGATAGAGCAGCAAGTATTGCAGGGGAACAGTAAATACACAGTAAATATACATATCAGCACTAGAAGAGAGAAATATACAGTATATCTATAGAAAAATAAGCATAGCAAATAGATAAAATAAAATAGCTCATTACAAGAATATAAGAAAAAAAAGTATGCACTATAAATATAATAGAATATAAAATATAAACATAGGGTAACATATTATATACATTAGACAAGTGTGCTTAGTTGTTGAAATTTTAAAAATGAGGTAGCGTAGGAGTATAAAGATGTGCAAATTCATCACATGCAAAGTTATTGAAGGAGTAAAAAGAAACTATCCAGCTGAGAGTTCTGAGAGTTCTCTGTTAGACAGAGGTGAAGTGTTGTAGAGGTGTTGGAGAAAGTTATTGCTTTGGGCAGGAAAGATTATTCTCTTTCAAAAGGAAGAATTTTCAATCGGGAGATATTACACAGTTCTTTTGGAATTGGTTAAGATGATTTTTAGTAGAGTAAAACCTGCAGCCAAAGTGAGATGATTAAAGGTTAACCTTGAATAATTATAATACGGTGATAGCATTCTCACTTACTTTTATAAATTAGACACTCCTCAAAGAATGTCAGGTGTGACTCGTTTCCTCAAGTGTTGTAAACTTTCACCACAGTCACACAGTCACACTCAACACACAGTATAAATGTATAAATGTGAAGAGTTAGAACTTTGCCTGATATGAGTTTCTTATCTTTTCATTAGCATCTTTCCAAAACTAACAAGGTAAATAGAAATTATGAGCATTTGGAGAACAAAAGGTTTTGGTAATTCATCCCTTTATCCATAAAATAAAACTAAGCATGACCTGAGAATGAGAGAGAAACCGCCTTTAACTATCTGTGTTGTGAGTTTCATTCTTTTTTTTCCCCTCTTCCTCTTCCATCTTTTGCTACATTAATTTTAAACAGACAAATACAAAGCCCCTCCCATGAGCCTTTGCACGCTGGATTCTTTCAAAGTCTTGTCCTGACTTCCTGAAGTAGATCTGACTAATTGATTGAAGCGCACCTCTTGCTCTGACATATGTTTCCACACACTAAAAATATACATAGTGACAGAAAACACTTGCATCTACATCCACACACAGAAAACAAAGAAGTGTGTCCTTTGGTTAAGGAAAATTGTGCGTGACAGCTAAGAGGGAGACAGAAAGTTATATAGAAAGCACGACAGGAGAAAGACAGAGATCAGTTTGCCTGCTCGACTGTCCATCCCATCTCTCAAATGAATTACAGGACTGTAGCTTAATGAGCTGTGTGGGACAGTGATGGGACACACATGTATGCACATACACGTGCACACGAATTGAACAAATACCATTCCACGGTTAAACAGTCAGACAATTGGACCACTTCTCTTTATTCATCAACTAAACAAATGAGCTTCATTTGTCTGCTCTCATTTCTCCATCATCAAAGCTGTGTGTGTGTGTGTAAGTGTAAAAACGGTGATCTAGTGTGGGTCATTCTAAGCTAATTAGGCCAGGCTTGGGGCTTCTATCAGGTATAATGAGTGAGATCAATGAACAGATAAGACCGTTCCAGAGACCAACTTTCCCTCGCATCACCGAAATGAAAACACATCACGCTCATGTTTGCGGAGGGCATCCACACAGCTGTGTTTCTGTGTGTGCACACGCAACTAAAAACAAACGCAGAAACTAACTGAACAAGTAAAGATGTAAATACGTGTATCCTACCCAAAAGTAATTACATTAGGCAGCTTAACCACTGTCTATCACAGCTGGAGTGGTCAAGAAAATTGAGGAAACATTTATACTTTGCCCACCTCCATGTCTAACTACTATACAGAATAAAACAGTCTATTGGAGTTTTTTGTTATTCAGGGCTCAAGGATACCAGGCTTGTCTCTCTAATCGCTAGGCTGGCACCCTACTGACACAGAGTGATTAAAAGCTACTGTCTAATTGTATTTCTATAGGATGACATCAATAGTTGTAAAGTTTTTGGGGAACTAAGAAGAGTTTATGAGTATGAAAACATGCTCATAAACTTTTGCTTTCTGAAAACTTCTCTGCAAATACTCATTAAAGCTGTTTGAAATCTTTTACTCCATGCTAAAAGAAGTTGAGGTAAACACATTAATGACTATGATTGTGTGTGCGTGTGTGTGTGTGTGTGTGTGGCAGACAGAGAGAGAGAGAGAGAGAGTGAGGGAGAGAGAAGATCTGATCGGTTATGGTGTGTGTTTGAAGCAGTAGTCACAAAAACATGCCTCATGTTTACGATGACTTGTATTTGAACTGGACTCATGCAGAGGGACAGGATTGAGTGATGTGTGTGTCTGCGTGTGTGCTGAACGGGACACACGCAGGCACAAAATTGACTGGCATGACTAACATGCGCATCCTTTTCTTCGTATTAAAAGATAGAGAAGAAGAAGAGACTAAACAGACCAAAAAAAAACACAAACATAACTATACGTGTCACACATGTACCTCAAACACATACACACACACACAATCATACACGCTGTGCATACAAAGATGTACACATACAGAAAGACAGAGCTATCTGAGGTTCAGCTACTGTGCACCGAGGCAATTTGTAATATAGATTTCCTCTATAGGCCACTGTAGTGTACCATTTACCATTTCAAACCCTTTGATTTTTTTCACCAGCGGATAATTCATCTTCTGCTGGTCAATAACAGAGATTGGGACCTAATGAAGGAGTCATAGTCAGAGCGGCCATCACACTGGTTTTTAAACACTGTTTGGAGTCAAATTCATTGAAAAGTTCATCTGTTGTTGAGATGATGGAAGACCGCAAGAATTCAAAGGGGAGATGCAAAGGATTGTGTACGAGTGCAGGAGCCAGCCAGCGAATACACAGATACACAGACGCACGCAGAGAAGTACATGCACAGATTTCGAAAACAGCAAACAAATACAGACTAAAAGAAACCCAAAAGAACAAGATGTATGAGATTGATTGATTTAAGATTATACCAACTTTAAAAAGACCAACTATCAAATGGCCCTCATTCTGAAAACAGTGTTCATACAGAGTTTTCAGAACTCAAAAATTAACTGAAGCTTCTCTTAAATCGTAATAAGCAAAACAAAATGACAGTGGTGAGTTGCTAAATTAATGTAGGTTGTACCATCATCAGTGACTAGATGCTGCTGCTGTTGTTAAAGCATCCGTTTGTGGTATAACTGCCTTAAAGGAGTAGTCTGACTTTTTTTGGAAATACGCTTATTAACTTTCTTGCCGAGAGTTATGTGAAGATTTATACTACTCTAATATTTGTCTGTTAAATATGAAGCTATAGCCAGAAGCCGGTTAGCTTAGCTTAGCATAAAGAGTGGAAACGGGAAACGTGATCTGGAGATTGCCTGCAAATAGTGAAAACAGGCTATTTTAAGGCAAGTCTGGGCAATTTTTCAATATTATAGTTTGATTGTATTGTGATGATACAATCGTATCATGTTATCTTTTCAAAAAATCTGTAACCCAAATTAATTACTGAAAGCAAGACGTAATTAAAAACTAAATTAGTTCTTAATGTTATTGTGTTACATGCCTGAAGACTTTTGCCTGATGTAATTCATAACAGTGGAACACAGTTCAATGAAAATAACATCAAGTTGATTATTTTAATATTAGATTTTGCCATATTGCAATATATATCAATATCAGAAAAACATTGTCATTAATATTGTGACATTGATTGCAATCAAATCAACAATTCAGCCCAAGGAAAGGGTTGCTTCCATTAAAAGCAACAGTTCTATGCTTTATGCTTGATAATTCATACACTATAGCCATTACCACGTTCTCTCCATGCAAGACTTTGACTTGACAGACCCCTGACTGACTCTGACATGTCGTGCAATATGTTTGATCAGAAAATGTACAGCAAAAGAAAAGAGGGCCAGTCGCACAGCGAAGGCAAAGATTAAAGGTTTTTCAACAGTCGAGAAAAAGATGGAGAATTCCTTTTGCTTGGCCACTGACTGACCAATCAACTGACCCAAGTCAGTGTCTTACTGGCCCTGGGCAATGACTATTGTCAAACCCTGGTGCACTAATGCTGAGAGAAAAAAGAAGAACCACGCTACATAGGCTGCATTATTCACGAGGACAGAATGAAGGAAAAAGAGTAAGGTGAGAGAGAGAGAGAGATAGGAAGACTGGGAAACACATATAAAAGAAATACTGAGAAAGAGAGGAAGAGGAAAAAAGGAGAGCAGGGAAATAGAGACAGAAAGACAGAAACAGAGGCAAGCAGGAGGACAGAAAATTAGAAAGTTTAAGGCAAGGCAAAGCAAAGCAATGCAAAATCAAGATCCAAGAGAACAGCACAGTGCACAGAATCTTAAGACAGAATTCAAAGTTTGTCGAATCTAAATGAACATCACTTCCCGTCCTGGCTTTACCCTTAATTATCCATTCTGCCTTTGTACAGCGGCGGCTCAGCTCTGACAACTGCTCTCCCCTGAGATTTCCCCCCCACTCCCAGCCAGAACATTAGGGAATATCAGGGAATATTACACCCAGGAATTAACGCTCCAAATCACCTTGCCAGGTTTAGGTCCCGCATACACCCCTCCCTCTCTTGGACAAGATAATCCGGGCTCTAGCACCGGATATATGCCACTAATCATCAAAAAGGTAGAGGAGGTGCAGGGAGAGAGAAGAGGAAGGAAGGAGAGGTGTGGTAGACCTTGAGGGAGACCTTGGCATGGGAGAGGAGAGGAGAGGAGAGGAGAGGAGAGGAGAGGAGAGGAGAGGAGAGGAGAGGATCAGCAAGGGTTTAGTTCACCAACATCACCTTAACATATATGTATGAGTATTTATGTTCATATGTGCAGTACAGACCCGGTTCACACAGCAATGGCACATATTTAAACCAACTTGAGTATGGTCAGCTACAAAAATCAATAGGCTGACAATTACATTTAAATGTTATGAGGAGGCGAAACTGATACAGTTTTCTGTGAGTATAACAATATCCCTGACAGTATCTGAATGGTTCAGATGGCAAACACCCCACCCGTGCTGCGCTCCAAGCCGGTTTAAACAAACACTCTGAAGTATTTGCCGAGGCTATGTCACTCAGGCCCGGTGTGTATTTATTTACCTGGTCCTGTGCATCCTGTTTCTCTCTCTCAGCCTTGAGTTTCTGATCGACAGCCTGCTGGAGGTTCTTCCTGAGCTCTGCCATCTCCGTCTCCAGCCTCACAACCATTGACCTGCACACAAATAAACCAATGGCATTATTATCACTATAAATAAAGTTAACATTTATTGAAAATCAGTAATTCGATTTCAGTCATCCTGATATTTAGATGCATTTTTTTTAAATCAGTCTATTTTATATTCATTATTACCTTAAAGATTTAAAATATTTAATTCCAGTATTCCAGTATCAAGTTTTTAGCAAATCTAGATCGGTTAACATCGGGCTCAGAAAGTGTGAGTATGTGTGTGGGTGTGTGTGTGTGTGTGTGTGGAAGTACTGTATGTGTGAGTGTGTGTGGCAGCCGAGCTAAGGGAATGTGAAGGGGATCAATACGAAGGGGTCTATTCCTGCCACGCAACTGTGCGTCTGTGTGTATGTGAGTCAGTTAGTGTCTGCGAGTGTGCGTGTACATGTGTGTGAGGGAGTTTGTGTGTGCCGGCTGCCCTGGCTACAGCGGGATCAATACGACAAATGATTACCATTTCCACAAACCTCCCTCCACAGCCTCACTTCGGCCGCTCAGTGAGCCTCAACACCCCCACCAACCCCCATCACACACACACACACACGCACACACACACACACACACACACACACACATTCACAGACCAAAACAAACAACCCCCACTCTTGACCCAAACCCTTAAAAGCAAATATAAAAATGAGAAATTACAAGTTTATGAATAGAAAAATATTTGGGCCTTGTACAGACAAAAGTTTTGGAACAGTGAGCTGAAGTTATTATATTATAGATTTTACAGTTAAAACTAATAACTACTCAGAAAAAGACCACAAAGTCAGTATTTGAACATTAGTTTTTATAGGCATTTCTGTTAAATTGACGAATACAAAAAAAAAATCCCAGAAAATAAATGCACAGTCCAATATTTATCCCTCTGAGTCTATATATAATTTACTTATTTTTTAGTTACCTGTTCAGTTTATTAAATGTAAAAACAGACCAACTGTAGTACAAAATACTGGATCCTACATTTTTTTAGTACTGCATCTACTGATTATGTTCATTACTGATTAATCTGCTGATTATATCCTCAATTGTTTGATCTAAAAAGTGTCAAAAATAGTGAAAAATAAATATCCATCAAAATTTCCCAGAGCACAAAGTCACACCTTCAAAATGCTTGTTTTTTATGGTATTTTGTAAGGTATTCAAATTTACTATGAGAGCAAATGAAGAAAACTACCAAGTATTAATATTTTTACTTTTAAAAATGATGCTCAATTTTTATTTTTTAGTATTTTTGGGGCATCTTTTGCCTGTATTAGATAGTGAACAGTAGAAGCTTGAAAGGAAATGAGCAGTGTGAAAGATGACATGCAACAAAGATCCCCAGCTGGACTTGGAATGGGGGACGTTGCAATTTTATTGTTCAGCATCTTAAACGCTGAGGCCACTAGTACACCCACCTCCATGATGCTACATCTTTTGCTTTAATCAAAAACTCAAGATATTCACCAAAAAAAAAAAAAAAAAAACATGAGAAAAAGTATTACAAGTTGTGTAGGCAGTTTAAAAAGAAAGAACAAATCCATTAATTCTAAATATTTTATCCCAAAAAAATTACAGCTGACTTATTTTGTGTGTCTAAACACATCAACTAAATGTTTCAGCAGTGAACTTGTAGATACTAATCGAATAACTTGTTGGTAGTAAAAGCTGAAGCAGAAGCAGAACAGCCAAAACAAAAAAGAAAGAAAATGCCTGATAGATTGGTCCATGGAGAGAACACATGATAGGATGAACAGAGTAGGAGAGAGAAAGGAAAGAAAGAGAGGAGGCATCCTGTGGAGAAAGGAGGGGATTTCCCACAGCACAGATGGAAGCCATTAGTATGGTGTTGTTGCTTAAAAACCTTTCATGTCTTTGCAGTTATTAGATAATACTGGGTTAACAGTAAACAGCATGATTCTGCAAATGGATATAATATGCAGACACAGCGATTGTTTTACCATTCAGTACCTAAAATTGGTTTAAATGTAATAAAATGTAATAATTCAGAATGTAACCTATAAAGTCTCCATGCCGAGTTTTAAATTGTCGGTTGACGATGAAAATGTTCCATGGCTCAACTTAACCGAGAAACTCCCTGAGACGGAGACCATTGCAGTGAGGTCATGTCGAAGCCAAAGCCACAACCACAACTATGCATGCACAAACAGACACACAAACACACACTCTTACTGGGTGATACATGCTTGCTGATGTCATCACCGCAGCTCTGGTGACACACAGGGGTCAACCAGGGGTCTCACCTCTGAACTCTGAACTCCACGACCTAACATCTGCTTACCTACCGTGTCCCATCAATACACATTCGGATATTTCTGTTCAGTAATAAACTACATAGAAATTACTGGTCGTTATTGACATCATCTGATATTCAAATCTTCCAAAAATGATCATTTAATGTTTGACAGAGTAAAAAGTTACGCATTTTGCTTTGTACACCCTCTTGAACAATGTAAGTATTTCAAGCTTAAGGCTGCTCTGTTCAACACATGTTCAGTTAAACAGCCTACTGTACACTGCACGTAAAAAATCTAAATGTTTTTGATTACTGAGCTTACACAGGGGACGATGGGAAATGGGATAAGAGAGGAAGCCTCTTTCCCTCTCTCCCTTCTTACCTTATTTTCTCCTCTGCTAGCTTTCCCTCATTCAGGCACCCCGCCATCCGCCTCGCCTCCTCTGCACAGGCTGCCAACTCCTCCACTGAGCAGGAGAGAGAGAGGAGAGACAGAAAAAGAAAAGTGTGAGATAAAGAGCAACAGTTCACTTCAGACACTCTTGGTTAAGATTCATTAGAGAGTAGGCCTAATTCAAATGGCCAGAAGGCAAGAAAGAAAAGAAAATTTCCAGTTGAGATATTAATAAAATAGTGTCAGCTCTTGTGTCCGAGTTGATTTTGTTTTTTAACTGTATTTAAAGGAAATCTATCTAAAACATTTACATAATACCTCACATCATCCATCAGACTGAAGTTAATAGAATAATTTACACAACATGTATACACAGAGGTGATTATTGATTCTCGTCAAGTTCAGCATGAGTGGGAAAATATGAACTGTGAGTCACCTTCAAAGCAAAATCAAGAACTCCACAGAGGAGGCACTGAATGCCTTTCAGGGGCAGAGAAAGAGGGAGTGAACGTATTGCACTGCTTACACTTAGACGGGGCAACAGTCCTTTTGTTGAGAGAGAAAAAAAAAAAGAAGCGCTCCCCAACTTTGTCAATAGATGGCACTCTTTACCTTGAGCAGGCCATTTGAGCTCATATTCCTGACTGCAGCCCTTCAATCACATTCACTTTTCAGCCTTCTCCTCCGTCTACATGCAATAAAACCCCATTGTCCTACACTTACTAGTTTAGCACATTGAGCGGGTGCATAATAAACCACTAGTCAGGTTCCTTGGTTAGGTTTGCTTTGCAGACCCTTTTCAGTTTGAATTTAAAATTTAGGATTTGCTTCCTTCCCCCCTTTTTTTGTTATGTATGCTGTTTTGTGAGTCAATGTTTCTTCATAGCTCTTAAAACCTTTTCACTAAATTCAGTATTCATTGAATATAACATAAACTGTCAGCCATCGGTGGCCAAGGCTAGTGAATATTGAGAAGGTGTGTGCACTGAATATGTAGAGGTGTGGGCGCTCCTGAGTGTGTGTGTGTGTGTGTGTGTGTGTGGCTCTGTTTAATATTTACAGGACGGACCTTGACTTTGTGAGCGTGCATGTGTATTTGAGTGTGTGAAATAGAAGTAGAGAAATGTTTAGGGCATTGCTGTAATGCTTTTAGGGCCACGCACCACGTTGTTATAGTAGTGGCGGGACAAATTGAATGGTGGGGAAGCTAAAACCAATACCAGAAAGGAAGAAATACAGAAAAGAAAATCTACATTTAATAAAACTATGATTAATTTATGGTTTTGCAGCATCCAAACTGTTTAAACTGAAGCCCTAGGAAAATTGAAGCTGTAACTGAAATTGCTAAATATTTAACGATGCACAAACACTTTTATTTGTGTGTGAATGTGTGTGTGTGTGTGTGTGTATGTATGCATCCTACATTGGCTATTTTACTGAACCTCAAGGTGAAAGTTTGCTATGAATCTCAATAATCAATAAAGCAGAGATGTGAAAACTTGAGGTGGGGATCAAATTCACATTCAAGGCATTAGTTTGAGGTGACCTCAGTGACACCTCCCACCACTGAGAGAGCAATTAGCTGCACAGACTGACCGATTACGCAAACACTTCTATTTGCGCCCAAACACACATAGTCAGAGGAACAGACACGCACAACTGAAACACACACACACAAAAAAATTAAGTGGAAAAGCAGACGGCTTGCTCTAAAACTTAAAATTTCTGGAGGTATAAAAAAAAAATGATAGACACACAAAAGCAGAGAGCAAACAGCAGCACTTACACATGCACACACCAGATGTTTACTTTAGAAAAATAGATAAGATGGGGGGTATGTTTAGCTTAGAAGGGATTGATGACCAAATACTGCAACAATTTTCCACATTAAATGAGGATCCACAGAAGATTCTGGATTTCTCAACACTTCATAGCAGCTTAAGGTAGAACGGTAGTCCATATTCTAAGGTCTGGGGTCTTTTACAACCTGTTTTTAGTGGCTTCATGAGTTAAGTTATGACATTAGTCCACAATCTAAGATCTTGGGTCCCTTACTCTCTCACTTTCTTGACCCTTTTATACTGGCTTCACAACTTAAGGTATGACATTAGTCCATAATCTAACTTTCTGTCAATCTCTCCCTCTCAACGCCTTCATATGAGCTTCAAAGCCCATCATACAGCATCAGCCTGTAATCACAGATCTGCAGTCAGATTACCCTGCTCTCACAGCTAACCTTTAACATGAGAAGGATGAAAACCCGGCTAACCCAGAATCAGAAGTTGGGGCTAGGCTGGGCCCTGCCTGGCCCTCATAAAAGCTTCATAAGGCTTCATAGGGGCTTCCTTTGGCTTTGTTGCGGGATTCGTAGCGGGCTAAGGTGCTCCCAAGAGACGTCCCAAAGCCTCCCAAGACTCTTTCTCTCTCTTTCTGAAGTTTCATGGGCTTGCAACACTGCTTTTGGGTATAAGCCAAAAGGTGTAGGCACACAGCCGCACAACGTTATGCACACAAATACACCACAAGAAAAAAAAATATGCACACAACAGTGAACACTCACAAAGACTAACACACACACACACACACACACATAGAATCTAAAACTCACACACGCATACACCCCAACACACTCCCCTCTGCTCTCTCCTCTCCGCTTTATTTACAATCCTCTGGCAGCGGTACAAGGGCCCGGGGCTATAACACACGGCACCTAATGCTCAAACTGCCAGGTAATCTCATGTCTGACATCCCCCTTTGATAGAAACTGATCAATAGACTCTTGTAAAGGAGTCATTTTCTCTGATGTTTCTACCAACCACTTCTCTCTATCTCTATCTCTCTCCCCTTCTCTCTCTCCTTTCCCCCTTCTCTTTTATTAGCCATACATTTATAATTCATATTTCAGCGGGGCTGAGTTTGCTCTGAGACAAAGGGGGGCTTCTTTGTGTAATAAAGAACAATGGTGTAGAAATGATGGGGAGAAATGCCAGTGTTTGCTGCTGGTTCCGGTGAACAACAGTTTTGGGGATCGATAGAGTGTGAAATGGGATTATAGCTAGTAATAGAGGTGAATTGGAGGAGAGAGGCCTGTGCACGTGTGCGTCCAGGGATCCAGATTGGATAGAAGTACACACACACACACACACACATATACATGCGCGCACACACATGCACACGATAATGATTTCATCATCTTTAGGCAGATGCACATCAGCAGCACAGAGGGGTGGTAATATCACATTTCTGTTTTAGTGCAAGTGTGGAAATATGGATATTGTGTTTTTGTTTATGCGGTTATTTCATTTGTTGTCACACAGTATCACATTTATTTCACATTACAGCCAACCTTACAACACGTCTTATTTAAGATGTAAGATGACACTATCAGCCATATCATTTGAATATTTTAAACATGATGTCACAGGTAGGTGCTAAGGACACTTTTTTTTCTAAAACAATTAACCAGCCATTTAGAATCTACCACGTACATTTTTATATAATACAGATTATGAACACAGTTTATTTATCTACACTTCTCTATTTATTTTCTGCACAGCTGCTCTTAAGTTTAAAAAATCATATCACAAATGATCCGTTCTCTTTTGAATTCAGCATGTCTGTTGCAATGTACATCAAGTATTTATTTCTAATTACCCACATGCTGTATACTGCACTATATACGCTACATTGTCTACAGTATATGCAGTGGTATACTTTTAGCATCATATATACAGCAGCTTATTAAGTGTTGCATGATTTACTTTCTAGACTCTACTGTATTTTGTAAGAAACAGGATATCTACTGAACTGAGAATCATGCAAAAAATGTCTGCTGTCAAATAGCGATGATAAATTTGACACATACAGTCATGCGCAATGTTTAAGGACTTTTTTTTTTAACTTCTTTTTAATCACCCCCTTCTTTCCCGTCTCCTCATCCTCTCTTGACACAGTTTGATTGAATCCAGCTGCCTTCAGATGCTTCAATCTCATCCTTGTGACACTTCCCTGGTTCCCTACTCATCCTCCTATCCTCTGTTTCTTTCCTTCTCTGACAATTTTTCTCTATCTGGCCAAAGCAACCTTTTAATATAATATCCATCACATCCCAACGACAGTTATGTAAAAACACCCAGTTAACTGAAGGGTTCAGGTAACATGTTGCCAGTTTTCTTGTTACCTGACAAGTCGCCTTACAAGTAGGAATGCTGTGACAGAGATCACGAAGATGCCAATTTCTTAATCAGCAGTAAAAATAATAAGGGAATGGTACCATGATTTTTTAAGCTGATATTTGCTGTTACCATGCTAATATTTCATTGCTACTCTATTTACCAGATGAATAATTCTGTAATTTTACAGGATGCCAAAAGCGAATAGATGAATGACTGGATACCCACTTTATGTGACATTATAACAAGTTAACAAAGTGCATAAATAAATACAATTATGCAGTAGGGTCTTAAATGGTTTTGATACTGTAGCTATATACTTTGGTGATAAGTGTCTACTCCTCCGCATGTTTTCTTTTTCTAATCATTTTATACCTCTTTGTGTCTGTCCATACTGTTCTAACAGGCTGAATTCTAACCTGTTCATTTTCAAAATCTACTACTTCAATACTACAACTGGAGCAGATCTGCTGTTATCAAGCAACAAAAAGAATCATCACCACTCAAGGCGATGTTTTCATAATACAGAAAAACCTCGACAAGGGCTTCATGTTAATAAAAAGGCCTTTTGTTCATGACAGTAATTTCTCAAGCTGACTCCTCACCCAGTCTATTCAGGCCACTGCTATATCCAGGTAAACAATGCCCCCTTTGTTATAATAATGCATCTTTATTCTTCTTAAGTCATTACAATAGGCTCTACATTGCTGGATTGTATTTGCTGAAGGTAAAAGCTGAATAATATGTGGTTTTGTGTGGAGCATAGAGTTGGGGGAATGCGTTTTGATCACAGACAAAGGCCAAGCTACACAGCGTTGTCCTTCTGTCTCTATCTTGTTAATGAGCAGTGTTCACCGAGCGAGCCAGCCACTGTCTGCCACAGAGAGAGACCTCAGATTCATCTCTCTGCGGACAATAGGTGATTGTGTGTGTGTGTGTGTGTGTGTGTGTGTGTGTGTGTGTATTTGTACCTCGGAGAGCAAGTGTGTATGTGCTAATTAAAGCAGTGGGAGTTGGGAGAAATGGCTGTGTGTGTGTGTATGTGAGGTGTTTGCCTGGCGTGACCGTAGATGTGTACGTTAATTCTTAATGAGACATTTCTGTGCCCAGAGAGACCCAGCCATCACCATTCCTGCACTGACACACTACTACAAAGGCCACCACCGTGCACACGCGCACACACATAAACCAGATCATTACCATACAGCTAAAGCAGTGTGCCATTAAATCAAACCTCTATCTACTGTGTGTGTGTGTGTGTGTGTATGTGTGTGTGTGTGTGTCTGAGTTAACATTGCGTGCAGACAGCTAGCAACTGAATCACCACATTGCTGTACCACTGCTGGCTAATTTAAGCTAACTGATTGAGCTAACAGCATTGTGGTTGGTTCTGCAACAAAAGACATGGCACACTCCTGTAGCTCCTTTTGCATGCGATGGGATTTTGATGGACAACATTGACCAAAAGTTCAACAGCAACCAAACAAGAAAATCAGAGCAAACAGTGAATTAAACTGACATAAAATCTCAGTTTTCATACATTTATTAACTATTTGCTTGGGCACCACTTGTTTTCACTGGTGTGAAATCCTCACTGGTCACCAGTCAAATGCTAGCTTTATTTAAAAATAAATGGTTTTGCCCAGCCAGATTGTTTAGGGGTTTAAGATGCTGATCCTGGTTTGCTGCATGTTGTCTCTCCTCTCTGTCACACTGTCTCTACAATCACTATCAAATAGAGGCAAAATAATTGTATGTTTGACTAATGAATGAAAAAAATGTGTATACCCTCTACATGTGTATCTGGTTGGATGAAAAGTTATTTGTTGGAAGCATAAATGGAAAGACTAGAAAGGATGTATAACATAAGGGACTGATGGATATATTGACTGATTGCTACCTGTCAGATGATGCTTGCTGCGCAGCTCCTCAAGCTCTTGGCTCAGCTGCCTGATGTGACTGCTCAGGCTCTGTTTCTCTCTGAGGGCGCTCATCACCTTCTCCTCCCCTTTTTGTAACCCTTCCTGAAGTCTCTGTACCTCTCCTTTCTGAACATCCACCTCCCTGCACCTTCTGGCAGCCTCTCGCCTGGCTTCCTTCAGCTCCTCCTCTGACTGCCTGAGGAGCATCACACGTACCTGCAGCATAAGTAAGGGCCAAGATGAACAGAGAATGAGTGACTGTGTTTTTAATGTGTATACACATGTTGCTTTCGTGGACCTGTTCAGACACAGTATCTTTTCTAGATTGTGTCTAGAATGCACTTAACACCTGGAGTGAATATTTATTATTAGATTTTGCTTTCCCACTTACGTTTGCTTTTATCCATGGGGAACTGACTGAAACTTTAAAATAAAATGAAAAAAAACCCATATATATATATATAGTCTGTTTTGTATGTATAAACAAGTGTCACTGACCACTTGTGAATGTGGCTTGAGCAACCGTACTCCCATATGTATTCTGTGTGTTCACGTATGTATTAAGACTTGTCTACTTGTGATTGGTTCATCCAATATGCCATATTATGTAAATGTTTTTTTAATTGCCCTCTTTGTGTTTCCTTCAAAAACCTTTTATTGTCAACAGCTCTGAACTCAGCCGGAGTATGTATGACTGAACATTCACACAAAGCATTAAACTCTTGTATAATTATGTATATATGCATAATGATCAAGATTAATAATGTGTATATGCATAATGCATGTGACGAATATAGATGTAGCCTTCTATACATGTGTCCTTACATGGCACAAACTCATTATGTGAAATTCCACAGGGAAGATGACTGACTGAACGGACAAGACCTGACAACGAGAAGAGAATATACTCTGGTTGCCTACATGTGCATGTGTTTGTGAGAGTACACATCTGTGTATGCATATGATCTTGGTAAGCACGATCAAATCACTTGTTTACACACAAATTAATGTGTAAACTCAAATATTCCCACTTCCACCTACGCATACAAGGCTACACGCGCGCACACACACACACACACGCAGGATGTGTCTATGACTGCCAGCAATGTTGGCACTCTGCCAGGCTACAGTCACCACTTTGAGTAATTTGAATATTTAGTGTCCCATTGAGCTCTTAATTGGAGTCAATTTCACCAGCCTTGCCACCGTTTGGTGCTTTAATTAATGGCAAGGCAATTTGTTTCTGCCAGGCAATCACGGGACAGTCACATGAGTGGTGGGTGTGTGATGCTGGTGGAGGTGGAGGTGGTTTGAGTACTCCTCTATAGAAACTTGAATTGAATCTCCAGCTCATGCTCTTGTCCTGTGATGCATACATAAGCAATATTTAAGAACAATGGATGTGCCTGAATGTAAAAGTAGTGGGGGGAAAGAGTCAAAATAATATGAGCTGTCACTACATTAAAGGACAGGTCAGCAGATATACATTACTTTCATACCTTTTGGGTGTCCGCCAGCTCAAGCTCTAAGCGTGTAACTTCCTTATTCAGGCGTGTCACTTCTTGTTCCAGCTGGCTGCGATTGGTTTGGAGTGTATGATGGGATGCAACAAGACTTTGCTTCAGACCCACCTTTTCCTGATTTCTATGGGGAGGAGAGCAAACAGTGACTGTCCGATGGCCTGTCCGAACGGCTGTGTAAGCATACAGCAGTGCATAGTACCAATGAACGCAGTGGAAGAAAAAAGGTCTTCAACACAACAAAATTTAAACAAGGATGACTAAATTAATTATATCAACTAAATTAAAATCAGCGATTGTAATAGATTATGTTAAATTTTGCATGTAACATAAAGTTGCTATGTGCCATTTAGTATGTAGACTGTTAAGAGAATGAAAAAGAGAGTGGGGGGTAGAGGCAGAGGGGAAGGGCATGAGAGGAGAGACAAGGACAAGAACCAGGATCAGCAGAGGAGAATGAGAGTTTTATAGACTCCGTTATTACTGTCTCTCCAGCTCTGACTTCATCTGAAGAATAGCCTTTTCACACTCCGCAAGGCGCTCGACCTGCTCAGTACAGCGCTGAAACACACACACACATACGCACACAGAAAATGTGGGTAGTGGAATGTAGCCTATGCATTACGTGTCAGTGTGAATCTGAACCCATAAACTATGGATTGTGTTACTTTTGAATGTAGCTAAAATGTAAACAAATTCCCAAATCTCTCAATATAACTTTACAGTGAATGGAGTCAATTGTTTTAGTATATAATAATCTGAGAATCGAGCAATGTATTATGTGTAGGAAATATACGGCCTTACCTTCTCTAGCTGCTGTCTGTGTTTTAGCAGGCTGAGGTACTCCTCATCAGAATGAGAATGACTCTGTTGATACAGCCTTAGGTCACACTCAAACATCAGATTCTATAAGTAGAGAGAGCAAATGAAAGGTAAAAGAAGAAAAGGTAGTTTAGTAGTTGGTAAACTTAATAATACTGTAAAAATCCCTTGTTTTTTGGTGGGCTGATTTTTGCACAGTTGATAAAAATATCAGTAGTTCACATTATAAAACAAGAATCCTTCTCAGCAGGAATTCAGTTATAAATCTGTGAAGCCTCTGAAATCAGAAGCAGATCTAAAAACTGTAACAAATATTGTTCTCAAAAAGAAAAGTCACAAAATGGTAGATTTGCTATATAATGAATTTAATTTCAACAGATTATATGCATTTTGGTTTACTAATAAATGACAATGACATTGATATGCCATTAAGGAGACACATTGTTATGTATTACACTCATTTGTGTATTGATTTGTTGCAGAGCACAGAGAAATGTGGCCTTGATGTTCCAAGCAAAGATGACAAACTTCAACACAATTAGCATAACATTAACACATGAATCTAGTCTGGGAAACTCCAACAGCCAATAGTACATTAGGATCCTAGCATTGTTCCTTTAATTACAAACAAATTCCAAAAAAAGACAATGTAGCTCATTGCTAAGAATGTTGCCCATGTTCACTGTGCAGAAAAAAAGCTTAATTCATCGTTACCCTCAATCTTGGTCTATTATCTGCTGTCTTTTATAAAGGCAAAATTATGTAACTAATTCAAAAGTAGACATCATCATAGGATTATGTTGGAGTGAAATATTCCCAAGTCAGAATACAAATGGACTAGAACTGAGATAGCAGAGCAAGATACTAAACTCAGGCTACTGTGCAGGTTTCCATTTCTATTTCCATTTTTGCTCAAGTATGAACTGCTATCACTCGTACATTAATTTAATATTCATTTTAAATTTATAAAAATATTTCACTTTTGAGATTTTCTTGTAAACAGTGATCATAGGATTAGCTGAGCCCAACAGTGGCATGAGGTAGAGAATTAGCAGGACGTGAAGCTCCATAAGAACTCCTAACCTCTTGATAGGCGCCTCACAATCAAAGTCATTAGCCAGTGTAATAAAGGGCCTGAGATACAGCCATTCTTCAACAGCCTAACTCTTTTATAACCAACAGATTAAAGTTGATTGGATTAAAATGACATTCTGCCCGTCTGACCTTGGCGGCAGCAGTTAAGTTCATCCAAATTAAATTTCTCCGTAATAAAGATGATTCATTTGTTGCCTGATGTAGTAAATATAAAACAGAAAGAAAGAGGAGAAAATATTAAGTGACACGCGCCAGTGCACACATGCACCGACGCACACTTGTACACACACATACACACGTGTACAGTGACATGTGCACACAGAGGCATATACCCACTTACACAGTGATGGAGCTGGGAAGCACCTGGGCACACATGAGGGCACACAAAGACACAAATTAACATTAACGTTATATACAAAATCCAAATCTTCTTTGACAGAACTAGGGTGGGGATCCATAAAAACTGCATTCTTAAAAAATACATAACACCGCTGTGAAGACTGTAAAAATATGTGCAACATATGCAGTTTTGAAATGAAAGACTGCCCCCACATCATCTCTCTATGTTACCATGCAGCAGCTTTGTTGATTCCTACACGGAAATGTAAGAAATGTCTGAAAAAATAACCCGAAAAACACCATTTTGAGCAGTTTTAAACTGTGTAGCAACAGGCGTATTCCAAAATCATTAAGTGATCTTTGAAAAAAGGTTGTTCATTACTGCTACAAACAAATTGGCATCTGCACAGAGAGCTACATGATTAACTGTACCATGCCATGTGATGTGTGTACATGTGTGGCCTGACCTGTTGTTTGAGTGTGTCCACCTGCTCCTGCAGGGTACCCATCAGGCTTTTGTAGTGGTCCGCTTTTTGCTGGCTCTCCCTCAGTCGATTCTGATTGGCCTGGAGTTCATCTGTCAACTGGTCAAGAGACTCCTGTGAGCTCTCCCATTGGCCAACTTTTTCATGGTACCGCCGCTCCAGCTCAGCTAGCTCTTCCTTCACTGAATGAGTTGCTAATTGGGACTCTCTTAGCTGCCAATTAAACATAGTGAATAGAGCAATGAAATATTTTTTACACTGCGGCTTCACTCACAGGACTGAAGATATAAAATGTAGAATAGATATAAAGCAAAAATGTTATCATGGTAATAGCATGGTGCTACTATACAGTACAATCTACATGGTATCAAACGTTATCTACCTGTTGCTGTGAATACCGTAGCTCCTCTTCTAAAAGTTCAGCCTTCCCTTGCACCCTATGCACCTTCTCTATTGCTGCTGTGTACTTCTGTTTAAAAGTTGCAACTGTTTCTTTCTGCTCCTGGGTTTGCAAACTGGCCTCTTTCAGCTCCTCTTTGGCTCCTTTCAGCTGCTGATGAAGGAATTCCAGCTCAACTACCTGCTTTTTCAGCTTCTCTTCAGATGCTCCAATCTGAAAGCAAATACAGCCAAATGTAGTATGCATGTAGATGGGAGTAAATCTTTGCTCTATAATTTAGTGGAATTGCTGTAGCCTTAAATTCTCTTAGAGTGGACTTGTGAATAAAAGTACTTGACGTTATGTTTAATCAGGACTCTATGTGCCAAAAAGAAAAGATAAAGAGATAGATACAGTATACAAACATATGGTAAAACTAAAAAAACAAGTATACCAAGTATACAACATTGCCTAACATGGTGAAACACACAGTGCTGCTCTACAGTAACCTCTGTCATAATGAAAGGGGAACCCAGGAAGTGAAACCGGGCTTAATCCTGGTGTTACACTAGGAATCCTACCGTAGCTCACCTTTCAAGGGGAGAGGTTGAGAAAGTTAAACCCGCTCTAACACTCAGCTTGAGTTCATCCACGTTAATCCCGCTGTAATCTGGATCAGAACATGAGGGTTTACAACTAATGACAGCCAACTAGTTAGATTTCAGTGGTTCACCGCAGCTTGGTTTAACCATGGATTAGCTCGGCCCCATCTAAGAGTAACACTTGCTGGATGGTAGCATGACTGAGTAGAAAACCTGTTCATGCAAAGGAAGAAAGAGACGCGGAGAGGAGAGGAGAGGAGAGGAAAGGAGAGGAGAGGAGAGGATGGAGGTGCGCCGTAAACTTTAGTTCTCTACTTTCAAAAACTGAACAGCCTGTGTAGGTGTACGACCCTGTGCGTGGAATGTTTAAAACCATTGACTCAGCTCATGTTTAGGCACACTCCATTTTAATAAAGTGTAATGGTGAATGTTTTACCCAAGGTTACCCAAGGTAACACGCACATACACAACATAAAGTGAGGTGTCATATGTCAACTTTACCTATTATAGCCGTATATTATATACTTGCTCCCTCTCTGCCAGTATTTCTTTCCCTTTAATGTATCCACTACCCAACAGTCCACACACTATTAGTGGATTTAGCATTTCTTTCTGTCACTGGATGAAAGGCCTCATAACAAGGCTTAATGGGAACACCATGGCTTTCTTGTGACCATAATCAGGAGCTTGTGCTTTGGGGAATCAAACAACCCTCATTAAATATGATGGAAAACACATCGCTTTGACCCTCATGACCTGATGAACGTCATTTGGCCTGCCGAGTATTCATGGCTGTCACATGACCGCCCTTGGTTGATAATAACTTTATTCTCCTCTTCTTCTTCTTTTTTTTTTGAATCTCTCGGTCTATCTTTTCCTCTCTGTATTAATGTTTGGGACCAATTGGATGTGAGAGGTTGACAAACAGAGGGGTCATCCTGTCTTGTTTGGTAATTCAGATGATGTAGACGGGGATATATGTGAGTTGACTGCAAAATAAAGCTTGTCTGCTGTAAACGGGTCAGTTTGTTGTCCCTGGCAGAAGACTGACTATTTGATTGTCTAGTGTGATTTAGATCACACGCATTCAGATGCATTAGTGCCTCTGATTTTGCTTTTTATGTTCACCGGATTAACACAGTAGATTGTTTTACTGTAGGGTCATGGCTCAAATGACTGACAACTGAACGCACAAAAACTTGCCTTCTCTGTGGCTGTGTGCTGCTGATTAAAACTGTCCTTGAGATCCATGACCTCCGACTCTCTATCCTTCAGCCTGCTCTGTTTTTTGGCTGAGCTCAGAGTTGTTCTGCTTCAATCGGCTGTGAAGCAGGACACTTCTGTGGCTCCAGCATTCCGCATCAATCTTGTGAGCCTGTTTCACAGTTTCCCGGTCAGAGTTCAACTGATCTATGGATTTTACTAGAGATTTCACCTGTAGGGGAGGTGGTGATGAGAGGAGAGGAGAGTGTTACCTGTTGCTGACTAATACAGAGCTGATCATGTAGCTGCTGCTGGTCTTTCTCCTTCTGATCTTTAAGACGCTCAGTATCTCTGACTTTTTTGCTTAACTGACAGGCCTCTTCCTTGTGACCTCTGATCTTTTGGTTCAAACGTCTGACCTCACCCTCCAGTGCTATCACCTGAGCAAGATGAGAGAGGGAGAGGAAAAGTGAAAAGGATGGGGATGGAACAACTGAGGAAACTTTATGTAGGTATACAAAGCACACACACATGCACACACACACACAGACAGACAGACAGAAAAGACAGCGAGGGGGCGGCAACAGCCTAAAAGTGAAGGAATCAGGCTTGAGTCAGAGAGTTTCCCAGTTTAGTCTCAGGACCAGATGGGAAAATGTGGGCACAGCAGACATGAATGAGTAACGATTCCCCTTTCCTTAGCTCCAACTTTCGAGGAGCCTTTGAGCAAGGTGCTACGCCTCCCACTGCTCTAATGGAGCTGCTCAGTAGCCAACGGTAGAAGACTGCAGTTGGTTTGGGCACTTCCCTCGGGTGGATGTGGGTGTAAAGCAGGGCATTGTCGGGAAAAAAAAAAACAACAACACAAGGGTGCTCGTTCAGCCTAGCCTCAGCATATGAAAGGAAAAACAAAAAATAGAAAGACAGGTTAAGGACCCTTGTATTACTCCCTAAAAAGCCTGAACACAAATTTAAACCCAAAAAAAAAGGAAACAAATTTGTAAAACCCTTATTTCTCATGGAGCATAGTTGGAAGATGTTAAATTGGCAATAAGAAAAGGGAGAGAAATTAAATTAGTTGCACACCATGGCCCTTAACAAGTAACAAGCTTTTATCTGTTGTCTTTGTCCACTCTAACATTCATACAAAATATACAGGTACATTCGATATGTAATAAATTGTACTTTGTTCAGCAGGTACAGTATAAAATCTGTCAAAATTGCAATATTAAAACATGTAAATATGCTCAAATCATACACACACAAACAGAAATACAGACAAATAAGCCCCGCTAAGGACATAAATGAATAAAAATGACAGGAAAAACACAAACAAGCCACCACACCTGTTTCTGTGTCCCTTGATGCTTCTGCTCAGCTGTCTTCATTTCAGCTCTCAACTGCAGAATTAACTGATCTCTGCTTCGTACCTAAACATGCAGAAAATTCCAGTAAATCTTGCATAACTTCAGTAAAATATGTTGGCATTGTGGCCATTATTTTCCTTTATTTAAATATGTAGTGGACAACATTGAGTTTAATTAATTATTAGTTCATTTTCTGTGTAGCTCGGACCTTCAAAAGCACATACGCTTACACACACACACAGATATATGGACACAGAGAGATGAACCTCGAGGTGTGAGGTGTGGAGTTTCTCATGGCTCAGAGCCAAGTCAGCCTCCAGTCTCTCTTTGGTCTGGTTGAGGTGGACACACTCCCTGCTCCTGTCCTCCATCTGGGCTCTCAGCTCATCCCTCTCCTCACGTATCTTTTCCAAATCCTTCTCTCTACCCAGCAACTGGAAAAATAAACAAGAAAAATAAGCCATTCAAATACTGCTGCAGTATCAGAGCACTTCAATACCAACACATACAGAAAACAAAAAAATGAACTTTAAATAAGATAATAGGTGGCAAACATATAAAACAATATTGATTATAAGATCACACAACCCTTTCAGCATTATCTAATGTAATATACACAAAATGTTTAATTAAATTGATTCTGATTTTGATTATCATATAAATATTAACTTAAATGAAGAGAATCAGTATGAATTATGAGCATTTAAAAAATCAGTCTGAATAGTGAAGTCATTGTCTTTACCTTTTTCTGACAATCAGACTGCTGCGTCTTACTCTCTGTGAGCTCCTTGACTAGTGCGCACATCTTAATCTCCCTCTTCTGAATCTGGAGGACAAAAACATTTCCCTCACAGATTAAGGATGTTACAAGATGCTTCTTTAATTGCAAAACACAGATGCTCTTTTAGATTATATTTTGAAAATGTAATATTATTGTCAAGCCTTATTGTCAACACAAACTGTATCTCAGGAAACTGGGGAACTTAGGTCACTGTTTACAAAACTTGAGATAAAATATTCCAGTCTTGTTATCAGATTTGTTTTTAAGGTAACTGTGGTGGTGGGTGGATGATGATACGTACAGTACAAAGAAACGGTTGTTTATGCTTCTCTTGAGTATACAGTGTGCCTGACAATTGCTTGTGTTTGTCTGTTTCCTTGGTGACCTTCCCTAATTACCCACTTCAGTTCTGCGCCCATGTGTGTGTGCGTGCAAGTCTGCATGTGCTTTCATGTGTGAGTCCTCACAAGTTTGCTGGGGAAATGTTATCGACTTCTTTATCTCTTCTCTTTTGAGTTCATCGAGTCTGTATCTTGTCAAGGTTTTTCTCTGTTTGAGGTCAGTCAAAATGGCCAGGTATCTGCCAGCATGTGTTAAAAAGGTTTCTAATTTATTTCTGGAGTTTTTTTTTTGGTCAGCGCTCATGTCTGACTACTTTTTTTTTTAAGATGTTCAGAATTTGCTGTTAGAGGTTGAAAGGAGAACCACATCACCTGCATATCTAGGCATCTGGATGCAAGAAATGTGACTGTTGTAATATATACAAGTTAATTTACTGTATACAGATACTGAATAAAATGGAAATAAGATCACAGCCTTGTCGTACTCCACAATGTGGAAAGAAATAAAACCATTGTACCTTTTGTGTCTAATTTGTGCTGCACATTTATTACTGGTTCATACATTTTATGCAAACCCAGCTACCACTTTCTATTTATATATACAACAGTCCTTCATGCCAAATTGAGTCAAATGCTCACTCTCTTTTTCTCCATCCCTCCCCACCTCCAGTCCGTCCTGCATGATCCAGGGATTGTTTTGACCAGAGTTGAGGGCTCGTTTGTAACTGTCCGAGGGGATTGATGGAGTTAACTTGGCTCTTTGACCTCTCACCTCTGGCTGTCAGCAGCCAGGCTCGCTAAACACACTAAACCTGAGCTACGGCAAGGGGTAAGGAAAAAAAAAAAAAAAAAAAAAACACTACATACATACTGCCATGCACATACGGGCGAAATCACAAATGAATGCTCATGTAAAACACACTCATACATAGATGTAGTACCCTGGACAGCTATAATGCAGTATCTATAGACATCAGATAAAATAATACAACACACATTGTGGAAACAAAACGGATGACCAGATCATTTATTCATGTTACAAATACAAGTCATTCCACTTACCCACAGCAAATACAACACTCACTTCCTGCCAATTTTTAAATCTTAGCTTGATTTATCTTTGAGCCTGTGTGTGTGTGTGTGTTTGCGTGTGCGTGTGAATTCCCAATGTGAGCATGTGATAGGCAGAATGGATGTTGATAAACACCGGAGGATGTCGTGTCAAAACAGACAACTTGTCAAAAACGACGCGCTAACTAGGTCAATCACAAAGTTTAAGGAGAAACTTTGGAGTGGAGCTTTGGTTTATGCATGTCTCTATGTGGATGTCTACGTGTGTGTGATAAGCTCCTGAACGAATCTGCGGGAGGGGGACCTCCAATATCGAAGGTATTTTTAAATCAATGAGCTCTTAAGTGTATCTCAGTCTCAATGTGTTCGCATGTACGCATGCACACAACACTCAGCGCAGATAGAATCCCTACTGACAGACAATGACAAGATAAAGAGAGGGAGAAAAAAGGGGGGAGAGGACGACAGGAGGGGGAGAAATAATATTTGAACAGTCGGGGGTGGGGTTGGTGATGGGGGGGGGGGGGTGGGGGGGGGGGGGAGGGGGATGAAAGAGAGAAGTGGCAAGGCAAGAAAAGAAATGAGCAATAAGCGAGATCAAGAAAGAAAGCAGGGAGAGAGAAAAATCAGTAAGCTATTCTGATGGTTGTAAAGCATTGTGAGCAGGACCGATGTTTGTCCAAGTCCAACCTTGAAGACTTGAACAACCTTCCACAATACTGCTTACCTTTCACTGTACTGCTCTTTCTGTCTCCTTTCATTCTTGTTTGCTTTCTCACTCTCCCCTCCCCTCCCCCCCCCCCCCCCCACAGCCGCTCTTGTCCATTTCAAATAATATGCAATTTGAATTCTTTTTTCCCAATGCGCTTTACAGAAGAACTATGAGTGCATACTTTTAAACTCAAGTCCCAGTGGGGAAGCTGTAGGCAACACTATGCTGGAGTGTGCGAGGGAAACGTCTGGATTTTTCAACCTGGACCCTATTTTCCCATCATTTTATGTCTAAGTGACTAATGGAAACAACAATTTTTGAAATTTCATGCACTTCAGCTGGCAGCCGCGAAACAGGCTGCAATGTAATCCTTTGGAGCAATTGTACCCGGCCAATGTATGTCCACTAAAAAGTGCTTGTTTTTGCCATTGACAGGCTCAGATTGTTATTATAAGTGTCTGGCAACATTATGGAAAGGACCATACACCTAAATAAACAGCTAAATATTCAGCCATGACTTTGAAAATCTTTTAGATAACACTCAGCTATGCTTCCTGTACTCTAACACACAAACTCTTCCGAGCACTCTTCTCTCTTACTCTCACTCGCGTTTCCACCGTTGTCTTCCTACAACAACTCCACTTTCGCAAGACATCAGAGTGAGACCTCTCCTTGAGCGAGACTTGGTTAGATACAATAACAACAAGACCGGATCAAGCGAAAGGTAAAGAAAAAAAGTTCTGTTTCTCTGAAGGGATCCTTCTATAATGTTGTCAGACACTTATAATGACAACCTGAGCATGTCAGTGGCAAAAACCAGCACTTTTAGTGGACATACATTGACGGGGTGCTATTGCCCCAAAAGGATTACATTGCCCTTTTCATGGCTGCCAGCTGAAGCGCTCTCGCTCAATATTGGACCAATTTCAAAAATTGTTGTCCCCATTAGTCACTTAGACACAAAATGATGGGAAAATAGGGTCCAGGTTGAAAAATCCTTAAGTTTCCCTTTCACAATAAATAAAAAGGTTGGACATCACACACTGGACTAACATTCACTGATTTTTTGTTGTTTTTTGTTCATGTTGCATCCTGTAAGCACACAGAATTGAAACACAACAAGCTCTTATGCCACAACTAAATGGAACAAATATCCCAAACATTATATTTACAGTAATTTTTCTCCTCTTTCACACACAATTTGATTTGCTTTAAATAGTTTCCATGAGGATTTAAGTCAATGAGCAGCTCACACTAGCGTATTCAGTATCACAAACACGTGACAAAAAACCCTTTTTGATATGAGAAATGTGACCTCCCCAAACAAAACTAAAGCACAATGACATAGATTTTTGGCTACTGTAATCTCATGATTCTCATGACCATAGTTCAATCTTTTGTGAATGGATAACACAACCAATTGGATCACAAAGGATGCCCTTTAATATCAACCTCTCTCCCCTTTTCTCACACAAAACCCCTCCCTCTGTCTCATTCCGTCTTCTACTCCTTCCTGTGTACATTTATGACCTGCACATTTAAAAGAAGAGCCTCCAGAGAACTGCGCGTATGTGTGCGTGCGTGTGTGTGTGTGTGTGAGAGAGATTTTTGGTCCTGGGAAGATGAAGCAGATCATCCCAGAAACAAAGCTTCTTGTCATGTTAATGGTTTCACTATACTTTCAAGTCCCTCAATGGGGCGGTTTGGAACAGCGTAACACTTTAACCACATGTTAAAACTACAGCAACATGTGGCCATTTGCCTGACGATGATGTGTGTGAGTCAGTGAGATGGAGAGAACTACTAATAGAGATAGAGAGCGAGTAAAAGATGAAAGACACACAGATGAACCAGGAAGGGATTAAAAAGTATTTTGTGCTTAAAAAATATTATTGTTGGTCAAAAAAAGAGGAAACATCTGCTTTGATTTAGTGAATTTCAAATGTTATTTTTGTTTCCTCCACTGCTTTGTCAAGAAAACTACAAATGATAATACAAAAAAAATTATAGACACGTGATTTGATTGGTTTCTAAAATACAACAAAAAACAAAGAATTTAATTAAAATAATGTATATAGCAGCAGTACAGTACACACTACTTTATATTATAACCAAGTAGAATAACAATTGGAATGTACTGTTGTTCATGTAAAATGCAGCCTTTCAGTCTGATCCATCTTTCTCTCCCCTTTTCTTTTCTCTCTACATGTATCTAAGCCTGTGTGGATGCACCAATTTACCACTGATTTGACTAATGTTATTTAGTAGACTCTCACAGAATTAACCTTATGAACAAAAAAAAAGAAATTCAACCCATGCTCAAAGGTAGTTGAGTGGTCAAGTATTGTCCTGTGGAACCCCCTAGGACTAAAGTCAGACCGCCTCTTCCTCTCCTCTGCTCCCTGTTCCTGTCGACTTCCCAGCAGCTCCAGTGAATAAGCTAGAAATAATAGTGAGTGGGCTACTCATTCTACAAAGAAAAAAGGCAAAAATGATTTCCTATTCTTCTGAGCAAAGAAGTCTAAGTGAAAGGAGGAGAGAGTAAGAGGGAGAGTGAATCAGCAGAGTACATTTCAGATGAAGGAGAGAGTCTTGACAGTATTTGTTCAGCTGTGCTAATGTTAGGACATTTAGAGCAGCGGAGGAAAATACTTAATAGAAAGTCCTCTCAGTTTCACAATATTCAAGTGGGAGTAGGCACATTCACTCTTTCTCACACACACACTACTACAACTGTCCATACAATAATAATATGTGTGTGTGTGTGTGTGTGTGTGTGTGTGGGTGTGTGTGTGTGTGTGTGTGTGTGTGTGAGAGAGAGCTTGTAACAGATCAGAGAAACAGCAGTTTTGGTGTATAAAGCAGGGCCAGATGTGGAGCAGAAACCGGATCCCTGGACGGAGTGTAATGGTCCATCCGCTGACTTAACCGATCCAAACATGAAGGACACATGCAGACTCTCTCGTACAAATACACCACACATATGCACAAAGAAATACAGTACAACTGAGTAGCATGCAGTGTAGTGTTCATCCACACCAAAAAACATGAAGGAAAAACACACCTGGGTGCACGCAAACATGGGTGCAAACACACATTTGACCATCTTACACAGTTGATAATGGCTTGTCTTGAAGGAGTGAAATCCCAATTCAACAGTTTGGTTATATCCTGCTGGATGGCAACTAAATTCACGAGAGTGAATGACAAGAGGTTAAAATATGCTCTAAAATTTTGAATCAAAACGTGTTATTTTAGCAAAGGCCACTCACTTTCATATAACATGAGCTACAGACCATGTAGTCTATAACTGGGTGACTGTTGTAACAATAGCCTCAGTGATAGCCAACAAAATCCTGACCTTAACCCTAACCAGAAAAATATTCTGAAAATGAATATTGTCAGTGAAGAGGTTTGCCAGTGAAAAGGACTGAACCTCGTGGGCTGCTTCTTTTTTTTTTGATAAATCCAAGCCCTTGAAATTCACCAATAGCTTTGTGAAAAGTATCTTTCCAACCTGGTTAATTGAAGGTTAAATACAAACCACTAACATATGCTTTTGGCATACTGTATCACAAAAAGGGCAGAGCATAAAAAGGTCTAAAAAGCATTGCAGCATGTGATTTTTTTTAGTTTTACTGTAGCCCTAGCAGGGGGGGAAAAAATCCCATTTTAGCAGAATAATCCCAAATTTTCTGTCTGTCTTTGTCAAAAGTGTGTGTTTTTAATAAGGCTCTAAATATCAGAACATCCCATTACCCATTATCTAAAACCTTATTATCAGCACTATTGTAGAAATAGACAATGCCTGTCACAGAGAATATTACATTTGAAAATTGAACATTTAAATGAATCCCTCACCTGTGCGATCCCTCTTATCAGTCCCATTGTGGGAAAAGACAATGCATTACATTAAAGTGAATATTATATTTCATCTCCATCCTGTAGAAATTGCGTATTTTTAGTTTAACCATTTTTTTTTTCTCTTGGCATTGTCCACTTTATGTAGAAAATGTTTTGTGACCTTGTGAGGCAGCGAACTCGCTGATAACGCTGGTATCAAGTGTCAACAATACATGGCCGACAACAGGGAAGTCAAATGCGCTTGTCTCAGTTAAATTATTGCAATAAAGTGGTTATGTATTTAATATGTGAATGAAGGTCTTGAGTAAGAAAGCAATTACCTTCTTTTCAGTGGTGCGACGTGCATTAGTTAATTCCTGCTGCAGACGCTCCACCTCTTTGTTTGCATGGTGGAACTGGTCCTGAATCTGCTGCCTCTGCTGCCTCTCCACGTTCAGACTGGCTTCAGCCTGATCCAGGGTCTCACTTATGTCACTCACCATGTACTCACTAGTCTGTAACTGAGGGGTGTGCAGAAATAGATAAAGAGGGGGGTAGAGATGAAGAATAAGTTCAGTATGTGTGGTTGTCTATGGTTTGAACCTACTCCAAAGGCTGAGAGAGGGGCAGGCAGGCACACAGACAGCTGTAGAGACTGATGCCAAGGAAGAGAGGCACAGAAGAAGAATGGGTGAACCGTTACAGCTACAACAAGAAGGAGATGAGAGTATAATTTAGGGATGTTTGCCTCTTCTCTGTCTCCATGGCACTGAAAAGGAACATCATAAAGGCATTGTGCCAGTCTGGGGAACCTTACAGTTACTGCTTTGACTCAGGAGCAATAAAACTGCAAGTCTACAAATCATAAAGTTGTAGGGCACTAACTTTAGACTACCGTAGTGCTTCTTAAACCTTGGGGCAAGGCTCGTGAGTTGCTGTCTTTTTTTTCTACTGGCTCCCCATCAGACAAGAGAAACAATATGCTTTGATTAACACGGGTCCTTGGAAAACACCATATTTCTTTAATGTTACCTTCCCTCTCTAGATGTTTAGCTAGGCTACTACATTTTCCCTGTCCAATGAAATCATGCTTCAAAGCCTATGTATACACAACCCTGGAAAGGCAAACAGATCCAAGTACATTTTCAAATGGATACCAGTGTAAGCTATTTAAAATATCGATGTGTCAGTGATAATACTTAGGAGGTGAAAGTATATGTAAATGATGGTGTCTATTATCATTCAGTGCATCTTGTCAGCACTATATGTGACCTGTTTGGTCCTGTGCATCACCTACTAAATCAATCCTTCCAATATAAATTTCTTGTGCGGGCAAATTAATTTGGATTCTGATATAAACAAGCTTTTTATTGGGAAAAGGAAAAGACAAATTTGAGTCAGACTCAAATCCCTGACAGTGCAAGTATGCAAAGTCAGCCCCAGTGCATCAAGATATGAGGGAATACAATCTTAAAATGATCACATTTAAACTGCTGCCGTGTCCCAAATACATCACTAATGTCAATTAAGTAACAGGGAAATTAAGTTAGTGTTAGAAAAGTAAGAGCACAAAGTCGGCACATGAGAAAGTGTTTCGAATGTTCCCTCGTCAAGTAACATGCTTTTATGTTGAATGTACTTCATTTAGTTGCCTGGCAAGCACTCGCATCACTAAAACACTAGTAGCAGATGAATGACTCGGTTTGGTCAAGGACACAGTAAATGGGTTAATTTAAACCTAAAACACATCACTGCCACGCGCCGCTCTGATATACCTAGAGGGGCGAGAGGAGGAGGAGGAGGAGGAGGAGAAGGAGAGAGAAAGAAATACAGTCGGAGTGAGACAGAGAGAGGGACAGAATCACAAGAAAGAGAGAGAAAGGACAACGAGCAAAACCTAAAGGCCATACCATTCATCATGCGTATGACTCTTTAATGTTCCCATTCATTACCATTGGTTCTCATTGGGGGCGAGAGTGAGACTGGACAAGGGAGATGAGAGAGAAAAAGAAAGACAAGAAAAAAAAATAAAGAAGGAAAGCAAGAAAGAATGATCTGAAGAAAAATAACCAATGAACAAAAGAGAAACAGAACAAGATTTAACCCCCCTCCTCCACTCTTAGTCCCTCTCTTGGCTAAGTGATATTCATAAGAACATGGTTCTTTATTGTACAACGAGCCAACCCTCTGTGGAGGTAAAATGGTGGCGATGAGTTATTAAATATGGAGAGAGGTTGAGAGAGGAAAGGCAGAGGAGGAGGGGAAGAAAGACGGATGATTAACTGTGAAGGAAGTAAAAAATGAGGAGAATTCCCCGATGTACCTGACTGGATTTGATTTAGAGAAGGTTGCCCAATTCTGTTCCTTATTTAAGAAGAGCTTACCTCCTGTGTGTGTTTGTGTCACCTACTTTGCTCTGCAGTGCAGCCAGGCTGTCTTCGAGCTGTGTGTTGTCTTGGACCAGCTGTTGTGTGTGTTTCTCCTTCATAGCCAAGGTTCTCTTCAGAGAGTCCTGTGTGGCTTGCAAACCAACCACATCCTGGTCCAGGTGCCTCACATGCTCCTCTCTTTCTTTCATCTGGCATGTGCCGCACACACACACACACACACACACACACACACACATAGCAGAACATTGTGTACAGTATATGCACATATACAGTTAAGGCACAAATTAGTATACACTACGTTATTTTCATTCCTTTCCTGGTCTTTAATAATACTAAAGCCTGTAGATTTTACCTCCCTTGTGTCTATGCAAACACCAAAAGGGCAAATAAAAGTAGTATTCTTGGATGCATCTTTTCACCTTATTATTAATTTCATGCCTCAGATTACGCTAAGTAGAGCTAGTACTTCCACTGAATCTGAACAATTGTCAAAATATCAAATGAAATAAAGTATGTTTACTTCATAGATTTCACATTTTGCTTACAATTTCATGACTCAAATAGGAGAAATTCATATCGCTTTTTTGTACAATGGCCACTATGGTTGCCCCCTACAGAGCCTCTCAAATTGTTTTTTTTAAAGGGGACATGTCATGATTTTTGTGATTTTGTTATTTTTTATACTGTTATGATGTCAGATGCCTATGTTAGACATGGTTAAAGTTCTAAAACTTGAGGTGAACATACATAAAAATGCTCCCTGAAAGTCAAAAGCCCAGGCTTCAGCCTTCTCTGAACACTTCGTTTGCAATGTTACCTCTACTTCTTCCTCATGATGATGTCAGATTGTCCATGCATGCTCACAAGCGGCTGTATGTTCCATAGTCTTTGTGGCTAAGGTTGTTATATGGGTTGTTCACATTGTCCACTCGCATTTTGGACTAGATTCAGGCTTGAACATGTACAGATGTATTTGAGAAGTTTCCATTTCATGTAAAGAACAAGAAAAATACTGAAATTCTACTCCTACTGTTTGTTTACGCGTTATTTTTTTTTCCTACCCACATTCTGTGAAGACCTGCCCCTTCCCTGCCTCTGATTGGCTCTGACTCTGATATTTTTGCCCTAACCCTAACCCCTTGGACACACTGGATGCATGTGCGTCGCGGAACCTCTTGCTTTTCATTTCGGTGTTCATGTTAACAGGTTAGAGCGGCCACACTGCCGGCTGCTGCGTCGCTTCATCTAGAGATTCGAAATCTCGCCTATTTTCTCCGCGTGACACGCGCAGTTCTCAGCAGAAATAGACAGGGAAAACGAGAAAGATAGGGCTGCTAGTGGCAGAAGCACCGCAGCAGACACGCTTCCAATGTGGACGCAGCAAGCGTGAGAGACGCAGCAGTTCAGCGACGCACACACACTGCTGAGGTTCACGCATCCAGTGTGTCCCAGGCGTAACCATCCCATTCCTCATGCCTAAATCTAACCAACCTAACAAACCTAACCAAAGAAGGCAAAAAGTACTAGCCAATCAGAGGCAGAGTAGGGCGGGTCTTCGCAGAATGCAGGTAGGAAAAAAAATAAGGCTTTGTTTATGTAGCCTCCAGAACTGCCTGAAGTCTGCAGAGACGCAGCTGGCCAATCAGAACAGAGTGGGCTGACTGGGAGGGGGGTCTTAAAGAGACAGGAGCTAAAGCGACCTGTTTCAGACAGAGGCTAAATTGAAGGGCTAGGTAAAGGGCGACTATAAGATAAATAAAGAGTTTTTTGAACTGTAAATCATGCAAAGGTATTCAAGTAGAGCCCCAGATGAAATATATAGACCTGGAAATGTGCATGATACGTCCCCTTTAATTTTTTCTTGTTTTCTTGCAATCCATTGGGTGTGTACAAGAAAATATGCTTGTGCCAAAGATCTTGTGAAAGACGGTCTCTTGTGTGCACCAGATCTCAATAGTCTGTCCAATAATATTGGCAGATGTACCAAAGATACAGTAATTTAAAGTGGAAAAACCTCAACATGTTTTATCATGCGTATTAGGTCTCTGGCATTTCGTCTGGAAAAAGTATCTTTTAGTCTAACTCTCATGGTGTCTGTTTAAAACTGACACACCCATACGCTTATCGTAAACCTCCAAAATGGAAATTGTAACTCACAATCTATGCATGTATGCAGAACCATGGAAAAAAGCACATGACTATTATCTATAAATAGTTGAAAACTAAAACAGAATAACTGTTGTTGTGTGTTACTGTAAATAAATTGTGCTTGATTAATTATTGGGGGAAAGAGACTAATTATTTCTAAGGAAGCAGACAGTGGATGAACTCCTCACCCCATGCATGAATGTGAGTGTGTGTGGGCCTGTGGTTCAGAACCCCTTGCCAAATCAAAGCCCCTATTCATTAGCACTGTGTTAAATGAGCCCTGTGTTAGATTAGTAAGGAGACTCCGCAGACAGTCAACACACACATGTAAACACACACTCACAATCACATTTACATACCCACACACATACACACTTTTATATGCACATGCATGCGCAAGTACCCACGCCGTTACACATTTTTGTCAGACTAGATGATTTAAGATATAACCACATGCAATATACACTCAAACACACACACATAGAGGGTTCCTAAAGTGCAGTATTCTTCTTAACTGCTGATAATCTCTTAAACTCTCTCGCTGTCTCCTCTAACAGCAGACTGTGGTTCTGGACATGTGCCTTGGTACTGACACAGGCCTCCTCTGCCTCTTTTAGAAAGCTCTCCAGACAATCCAGTATATATATCATCCAACGTATTGTAACAGTGAGCTAAAGGTGGTCTTTTATGGAGTTAACTCATCCACATCATGGCTAATAGATGGTAACAATTATAAGCAATAGGGCCGTATTACAAGAGTGAATTAAAATTACTCTTTTATCTGGATATTCCACCACTTTTAGTGTCACTATTGGGAAATAAAATAAGTTTTACAAAACTGAGACAATAATGTGTGGATTTCAGTGCTAAAGCCAAGTAGACTGCAAAAGCGCAGTTAAATGTATTAGAAAAGTGGGCAAAAGTTCGTCTTCTTTATGCTAACCCATCTATAGTGCAAGAGGGATTTCAGATGAAAAACGATTATGAAGCAAAAGAGCACATTTGCTACATTGATTTCATAATCATCAATGTTTAACTACATTAAAGAAATTACATCTTACTAAAATTCAGCTACTGCAACTGTTTTTACTGTACTTACTTTTGACTGCAGTTCATTCCATTAGACCAAAAACAGGAAATCATATGCAGTATATCCAAATATTATATCCAAAACCTTGATTGCCACCATCATATCACTGTATTGCCAATCCACATCATTATGTTTTTTTTAAAGTGTGCAAAGCATATAATTGAGGATGTGCATTAAACAAAATAAGCTTAAGTCTAAGGTACTTGCAGGATTGAAAAACTCTGAGCTCAGTGACTGCAAATGCTCACAAGAAAGCAGGACGACTCTGTGAAAAACAAACCTTCTCATGCAAGATGACCTCTAAGTTAACTTTGCATATTAAAACCCTGGCATTATTTACCTGATTGCTACAACATTTACAGGAACACAGTTTGATAAACCCTGTATGCATTGTTTTGTGCATAACACATCCAAAAAAAATGACATGATTGTTTCTCTTTTCTCTTTTCATGTTTACATAAAGCCCAAGTGTCATAAAACATGTTGTTTTGAGGTTTGTGCAATATATTGTGACTGTGTCTAGTGTGTAGCACTCTCCGGCTATTTTGTTTGTCATATTTGTCAAGTTATTTCTACAAAGAATGAAGGCGTAACTGAAACGTTAACAATTCAATCAATTCACATTCACACAGGGCTACTAATAATTATGCACATGACAGTGAAAATGAAAAACACTCAGGAAAACAGCATCATATCATGTTTTTTATTCACTGGTACGCAATTGGCTATTTCATTGTTACAGTATATTCTGTGTCCTGGTTTAATGAGATAATTCAACTTCCTCTTGAGATTTACTGAAATAGTGTGTAGTAAATATGCTGCTTGTAGACTAGGGACCAGAGTCAAAGAACATATCAGAGTATTTCAAATAAACACGTGCCGTTAAGCAGGTCTAATGCTTTAAGAATGTACTATACCATTTGGCACATTAACTAGGTCAGTAAGCTCATGATAGATTTGAACTATGTATTAACTATGTATTAACTATGTATAAAAGTAAATGGAGAGAAAATATTAAATAAATATACTGATTGTTCTATGTCATCTTAGTTAAAATGATGTGCTGTAGCTAAGCTAACTAATGCGAGCAAGTGCATAAGACAGTTAATGTGTCAATAGCTGATGCAGCAGTGTGTGCTTGCCCCCCCCCCCCCCCCCACCTCCCACCCAGGACAAAAGTAACTGCAAAGTAAAGTGACTAATAAAATAGGGACTTTTTTTCAAGATTTTTTAGACTGTCTGTCCGTGTCAGCTAGTGATTCACAGTGTGTTGCTTTTTTCTCCCGTGGAAAGTTAAATGTCTTGAGTTTTATTAGCAATGTGATATTTATGGTCTTAAAAGTTTCTAAATCATCATTGAAATGATCACTTACTAAAGTATGTTCAGATCATAAAAGTCACATTATTATTAGCGAAAACAAAAACGGTTGCATTGCTTAATATTCTTTTTAAATAATCTGTATACCCAGTTTATTAACATTTTCATAATTGCACCCACTATAGGTCCTGTCTGATCTATCCACCAGGCAGCTAGTTAAAGAGCCCAATGTCTGTCAAAATCCCTGCTATAGTCCAAGGTCTTTATGGCGCTGACTTTGAGAACTCCATAATATTGTTACATAATTAATACATTACGGCGATTTTTCTCATCTCCAAATCTGCCACCATCAGAGATGATTAAAGTTCCCATGTGGTCTGTGTGAAGTCTTAATTCTCCAGTGGGGGAGTATAGGACCTTGGCTGGAAGTCCGGAAGAAAGAATATCAGATTTGTGATTTTATTTCAAATAAGTGCTTAAGCCTTGGACTTTCATATTAGTAGAGCCCCTATTGAGAGAGAGACCTCAATCTGATCAAGTCTCATTACTTTAGCAATCAAAGTTTCGCCCCTGGGGTCCTGCCCTCCGCCTCCTTCTTCTTCTCCTCCTCCCGTCTCCTTCCCTTTTTTCTCTCTCCTCCTAGCCATCATATGTTTTTGCCAACAAGGTGAAAGGGAGAGCGGCTTGCACAAATCCTTGATTGGCCAAAGTCTATCCTCCATCTAGGATTACGAATAGAAATGGAACGTTTGAGGACAAAGGAAGGAGGGATGAGATGGGAAGAGACAGAGAGAAAAAAAAGAGAGAGATTGAGTGTGAGAGAGAGATGTGAGTTGCAGAGTTATGGGCACAGAGAGAGAGAGAGAGAGAGAGAGAGAGGGTGGCTAATATAATTGAATTAAAAAGATGGAGCGGGGCCATTTCTAAGCAGGTGGGAGTGTGGAGTGAGAAAGAGCAGGCGAGATATTAACTTCTAATAAAAGAGAGATTAGAAAGTGGCTAGGAGGACTGCTCTGTCTTTACCTGTGGGAGTGACGGCCCCCACATAACCTTTCACTGCAATATGCACACTGATATTGGCCACCATATTCTGAGAATACCACACAAAGACAGACAAGTATACAGTATACAAGCATTCATGCACACACCTGTGTCTCTGTGGTTCTTATATATATAGATAGATATATATAGATAGATAGATAGATAGATAGATTGATTGATTGATCAATATATATATATATATATATACACACACACACACATGCATGAATAGTTGACATTTGGGGAGAGACCCAAGCGCACACACAGTCATGAGCACAGTCTGACAGTAATGCATTGTCAGCTCTCATTCAATGATCAAACAGGCGGCAGCCATCAGATAATGAAGACGCAGCTCTTTGGGAAGCTGCTGCTATTCAGACAATTAATTAACTAATTGGTCTAACGAGCTCGTTAATGCCACGCTTTTTTGGCAGCTGGTGTGAATACATTAACAAGGCTAATTCAATTAAACAGGTGCAGATTTCACAGCTGCCTCTTTCACAGGCACACACACACACACACACACACACACACAAATCCTACAGGTGTTGTGTACATGTTCGCTCCATTTGACTCTGATGTCTTTCTCAGCGAAACCTTGGCATTTGATCAAAAGCATAATGATATGCAGATCAAGTAGTGTGTACTTGTGTGTTTTTGTGTGGGTGTGTGTGTGCGTGTGTGTTTCTGTGTCGGTGCTTGTGCCTCAACGGGCTGGTGTGCCTTTGAATCAAAAGTACAGCTCAATAAACTCCAGCAGCATTGGTAATCTGTATAATTGAAAGGGTATAAAATAAGTGGGTGGAAAACTGATTGAAGCGCTATAGAGCATTGTTAAATTAGCTGACAGGATCCCAGGGGTCAACCAGTAATGTTAGCCAAAGCTTCACAAGGCAATACATTTTTTTTAATTTGATAGCTTTTCAGTACTATACTGTACAATGTCTATTTGTGTGTTTGACCAAAACTCACTGGATCCAAAAGCATCTGTGTATTTCTGCTAACTCACCCGCTGTCTCGCTCCGTTCAGTTCTTCAGTTAATTGTTTAACACTCATCTCTTTCTCCTCCATCCGTCTCTCAAATAAGGTGCTGAGCTCACGCCGCAAAGACGTCATTTTGGCCTCGGCCTGCAACAGAGCCAATGGTTCTTATCATTCACTGTTGTTTCTGTCGGCTCACTTCTAGTTTTGCTTGAATATTTTACAGAGGAAGAAATGTCTTCTCTCAAATTGAATGATTGAGTGAAGAATCAGTTATGAGCAATGCTGCATGGGATTGTCCTCATAAGAAAATAAAATCAGAATACCATTTCAAAAAATAGTGACAGACATAAAAAAAGGACTGACTAGCTCTGCATACACGCGATAAACAACACATACTCTCCCTACACATCAGGATGGACAGTATGCTTCTACACACAAGCATACATTTTTCTTTAGGCTTAAAATGTTCATATATAAATCTATACAAACATAGAGTGGGATGTTTTGATAACACTGAGGCTGATGTACTTGTATGTCTGATGCGTGATCATTGTGTGGTCTTTGTGTGAAAGTGTATGTGAATGGTGATTTGGTGGGTTTGGTTTGTCATGGCAGCAGCTACAGTAGCAGCTCCCTCATAGGCTGACTAAAGCGCTGAGGTCGGTGCTTAGCTAAACTCCCATGGAGATGATACCACTGATTAATTTCCTCCATCTTCATCGCCCCCACCCCTCCCCCATCCATAGGTCCATCCGCCTTCTTTCCCTCCCCCCAGCCCCTTCAGCTACTGCTGAAAATTAAATCAGTTCCTTTTTTTAATTTCCAGATAACCACAGTTCATTTTTCCCCGAGTGTCATATAGCCATGACATGGCGTAGCAGCCTATATATTAGGGATGGCTGAGGTGAGTTATTGTTATTGTTATCTTTTTTCCATTTACTGCCTGTGTGTCCTACTGTATACTATGCATGGCTAAATCATTACCTGCACATGTGGTACAAAATATCAAATAACACCATTAGTAATTTGCAGTGAAATTTCCTATCTTGACAGTTAGACATGCTCATGTTGCTGTATTTAACAGCAGACAAACAGAACCAAAAGTCTAAGTTGAACCGTAGCATGATTATTGCCTGTGGTGTTTTGTGTAGTGTTTGTTTCCTGCTAGTTAATAATGATGTCTGTGTTTGAGTGTACACTATAATATGTGTTTGTGTGTACATGTTGGTCAGGGAAAAGGGGAAGAGAGGTGAAATGTATGCTGATGTAGTGTGTTTTCCAGTGATATAGATATTTGCCACTGTGCTCTACTGCTTAGAGACTGATGTTAAAGAGATAACTGACACACAGTAGAATTACACAAGCAAAACACAACTGTCCTATTCTAACAAAAGAGGTTTTTGATTCGCATGGGCGATTCTCTCTTGCCCTCACACTAAAAACTGTAGGCAACTATATCTATAGTTTGAACAATATATATATGTGTAATATTGTGTGTGTATATTCTATGTGCAAATACTCAACCATTAACGTGTGAACACATATGTGGACACAAACACACACAGACAGACCCACACCACTAGTGTCATCACTCAATGTCCCAGCTGCAAATGAAATCTCATTCTCTCTAACAGTCTGAGTAGCCCACGCTGAAATATCTATCTCCCTCCTGCCTCCCCACCCCCCATTCTTATTCTGGATTTTTACTAAATCACATTTTTGCTCCACTGCACACCCTTTAAATATACTTATCAAAAACAAAAGCTGACCAGAAACCATCACACTGAGTGCTCATTTGTTTTTTAGTTAGTGTAATCAAAAATGTACTCATCCCTGAAGAAGTTAACACTTTGCTATTCTACCACTAGGCATTGTCCTGTATCCAGACGTGTAACAACTGCTCTTAGGTTTTAGCTTTTTCCTCCCTAGCATTGTTGTGCCTTCCTATCATCATATTACTCCACATCACCTGCTTGCATAGCCTGGAACCTCGCCCAAGAAACTGGGGAAGCGGGAAGTGATTTGGAAAAATGAGGGCAATAAAAAAAAAAAACACAGGGATGAATGGAGAGATGTGATATAAGGTAATATGCTAACCCAATCAGCAGGCTGCTGTTTGCCGACAGTATAATCAACATATCGGCCTAATGTCATTACAGCTATATGAGAAATAATATTGCGTGAAATGATATTGCGCGGCGCGTGCACGCCTGTGTGCTGCACACATGAGCGAGCTTACACGTCCAGATGTATGTATCCCCTACCACTTTCCTGGCACAGACAGAACTGCATGCACACACTGCAAAAAATATGCAAATAAATAACAAAAATATTATTCTATAAGGACCTTCAGTTTTGCTTTCCCTATAATGTTAAAAAAAGGCTCACCTTAAGTTGAGAAGGTTGTTCAAGATGATTCAGATTTAGATTAAAAAGTTAAGATTTTTAGAACTAAAACCAGATTTACATGGTTATTGGTTAGATCGATTACAATCGACATTTTTCACTGTGCATGCACACACACACAGATACATCTGCATATTCACACGCACAGACTGCCCAATGGCTCTGACACAAGAGGATATTAGTTAGTGTGTGGCTTCCATATCCTGAATGCATAAGGCCGCTGATGGCCTCTATTGATGGACACTGGCGTGAAGCCATCACTCAAGTTATGGAGCTTTAATTGGAGACAGCATAAAACGATAAACCAAGAAACATGCATGGCTGAACAGCCCAATGTAAACCATTAATCATAGCGCAGGCAAAGACAAGTGGCCACCACATACACACATGCACACACACACAGACATATGCACACACATAAGAGGGTGCACACAGCTGCAGTAGCACACACACGCTGCCCTTGCACCACACACCTTGCATTTGTGCGCATTTGCACACACACACCGAGCGTGGCAGAGACAAGTGTCCCAGTCACATATTCTCATGATAGATGACCCATTTAACTTTGATTTCTGAAAGAAATGAGCTCACCAGGGATACAGAGTTACCACACACACACACACACACACTTACTCACCCATTTATAAAACACATAGATACGATACATAGGCTACATACATGAACTCACAGTGTACATTTAGTTAATATGTAAATAACAGCTTGCATTATCTTGTAGAGACACATTTTCATGCCCCCTCTCTGTTTCTCTCTACCTGTCTCTCCCTCTTGTACAAGCACACACACACACACACATACACACACATACAAAAAATGCCACTTATTTGCATGAGAAGGGTTATAATATCAGGATGATTTGTGATGTAAGCTATCACAAGTGAAGTAATTCATCAAGAGCTGTGTCTAACATACATCTCCATTGGTCATACTGTAAATACAAATCTGCACAGACACACGTACATACACATATTGTAAGACAAATCTGCACAATCCTACCAAGGAGGGAATAAATCAACGGCAAAAAGTTCTCATGAAGGAAAAATTGTTACGGTAACAACAAATACACACACAAATGTGCTCTCACTCACATCACACCCTCCACAAATACCTGGAATAAAAAACTTGACATTAATACCTGTGTAAATTCAAGATAGAAATAAAAAAAAAAAACAGCCATATGATGCAGTATGTTTATAGGAAAGTTGGATTAAGTGTCACCCACTTCACATCTGTAAAGCCGGGGATACAAGTCACCAGAGTTGTGGATATGAAACCTGAGTTTGTCTTAAAATTATACATTAAAATGGTGACTTTTACATATTCAACTCAGCAGCACCACCATATCAAGCATTAAAGTAGGTTTGGAAAAAATATGAAATAGTAGATCAAAACAAAGGCCTTCTGTATCGTATTGTATGTAGAATTCAAAGACCATATCGTACCTGTATGTTATGTATTGTGATGACATGTAAGTAAAATGCCAGTAAAATGTTAGGTAAAAGCAAGGAAATCCTAGAAACAGAGCAAGGCAAGAAAAGGGAGATTTGTTTATTGGAGTAGATAAGATGTTGCTTATTCAGAGATAAGAAATTGCTGTGAGGAATTAATTGAAAAGATGAATTCTCACATTAAAAGGGAAAATTAGAGGGAGGTGATGCTCTGACTGGAGTTATAAGGTTATTCTCCCAATAGCTGACAAGTAGAAGAGCTAAGATAACTCAAGGTCTTAGTGTCAATGGGTTAAACAACTCAGTAGGCTGACATAGAACCACAGCTTGAGAAAACAGAAATTTCAATCATTTCTGTTCTTTTCTGTCTATACGGTTTCCTTAATGACCAAAGCTAGAACAATGATTTTATTTCCAGCTTTGGTCAAACGAGCAATTCATTTTTGCAAAGTGATAGTGCTGTTATTGTCTTTTTCTTATTTGGTCCTAGATTGCAAATGTTAACGCCCCACAACCAAGTGCACCCCATCACAGCCACTGTCCAGTGACATATGATACAGTGTTGATATTTAGACAGATGGATGGTGCATTAGAGGGATGAAAACCTTCCAAATACACACAAACACATACAACACGCGCATACACACGTTCCATACAGCGGTTGCAGCCCCTCAGCGCTCCTCTGTCCTCACATGCTTGGTTTCCCCATCTAATTGCTGCCATTCGTCAGTGTGTGTGTGTGTGTCTGTAAGTGCTCCTGTACTTTGTGTTTTTGTGCTTCTTTCGTGATTCTGTCACAGTGCATTTACAAACAATTGTGGTGAAAAGAGAGAAAGTAACAGATAATCAGACAGACAGGTAAGAATGGCAAGAGAGGGAAAGACAGAAAGATGCAGAGACATAGAAACACACACACACACACACACACACACACTCACAGAGCTGTCACAGTGCCATAGGGCATACTAAACCTGTCAGCATTTAAACCTGCTGGCTTGTACTCTGGTTTGCCAAGTGGAATTAGTCTCACATAATATGCCAGGCTCTTTATCAAAAACAACAAACACCTACTATAATTGTATTATATAAAGATATGATTTTAACACAATCATCTCTTCACCTGAGACGATAAAAGTCTGGTATTTGTGGTTTTGTTAGAGGTGTTTTAAACAATTCCTCCCACACAGGGATGTGATTATGTGTATAGAAAAGCAGTGAAATATCAGGTAAGTAGCAATGACTTGTGTGTCCAAAGAAACAAAAGAAAAGAAAAAAAACAATCATCAAATTCTTCATAATGTGTACAGTAGCCACCGAATAATTCTTCAGCGTGGAGAAAATCAGTGACAAAAACATACAGAGGCATCTAGACAACATGAATAAAAAAGTGCATAAAACAAGTTAATTGCAACTTAACTTGACTTATATCTGATATTGACATTTTCACATGTAAACAAATGAGACTGATTGCACACTTTTGGGCAATCATGAAAATATGAATGTGCTGATGAGTAAAGCTGTTTATGTTCTTTGTGTGTGTGTGTGTGTGTGTGTGTGTGTGTGTGTGTGTGTGTGTGTGTGTGTGTGTGTTCAAAATTACGTTTCTATGACAGTGTGTCTGTGTGTGTTTAATAAGAAAGTCCACATTATTGTGTTTTTTTCTTTCACACGTGCTTGTGTGTGTGTGTGTGTGTGTGTGTGTTTGTGTGTGTGTGTGTGTTCAATATGATAATTTGTCAGTTTATGTTGTGAGGGGGCTAAACAGATAAGCAATCCACAGCTCAATCCTTCATCCTGCTCTGATTATAAATCAGCTGGAGCTCTCAGAAGCAATCAGCAAGAGCAATCTGCAGCCAGCACAGACACCTTATCAATCAGAGGGGACCATCACACTGTCACACATACACACATGCACATAAACCAAAGAAATACACACTCACATATTTGTACGGTCCTGCACCCATACCCACATTCACACATCCATAGACACAGAGACAGGTATGGCGCAATTGTAATTCTACTTCCCCACCCTGCAGCCTCTTTCCTCCTTTTTAAAACTTCCTTCTCTTTTCTCTTTTTTTGTGTTGTGAAACAGGATCACAAAGTCGCAACAAGAGTTTCATCCAGTGAGCTGCCTGGCGGCCACGTAACAGTACGGAGCGAGACACATCACTCCTAATTACAGTCTGATATTAATAACAGAGAAAAATATTAATCTTGGAGGTAAACACTAAGCCGCTTAAAGGAAAATTGCAAATAAATCAGATTATCTTATAGGAATATCCTCCGAATGGGCCGAGGGGGTAATGAGAAACCTGGGCCCAACCCTTCTCTCTCTGTTTTCTCTCTCTCTCTCTGTCATTTCCCACTCCCCATTCTCCAGCGGGATTGAAAAAGGTGTGACTGTGTGTACGTGTCTGGATGTGTGTTTGTGAGCACATCTGTGTATTTATAAAACTGCAATGCAACCACCTCCTCCCCCTTTCCCCACCATCACCAGCGTCACCTTCCTCCTTCTCTTTCTCTCTCTCTCTCTCTCTCTCACTCTGCTGCTGTATTCATTTTTCACCTGCAATTTTATTTTTTCATCAGTCGGGGGGGCGCCGCCGAGCAGATTCAATTAGGTTCTGTGATTGGGCCGCTGGCATTCAGCGGGGTCATGGAAAGGTTAAAGAATTCAGTGGCACAAACATGATTATGGCTCTGTAGCATTTGATCAGAAGTAAGGTTTGTCACGGCAAAGTGGAGCCCCTCTGTTTCTTGCACTGGGACCACCAGTTTGGCCTGAGTGTGATGTGAGAGCTGTTCCACATGTTGGTTTAGTTGATTTGTCCATTGAATGGTAATTACATGCTGAACAGGCTGGATATACAGCAGGCATGGAGATATACACAGAGATATGCACAAGTGCATGTGCGTGCACAGGTGTGGCATGCTGCTCCATCAGCAAGCATGAACACACACAAATATATGTGTTCACACATACACACACACACACACACACACACACACACACACACACACACACACACACACACAGACGTCCAGAGAGAAGCAGAGTAATAAAGCCCACCCTTGCAGTGAAATTAAAGCTAGTCAATGACACTGCGTGCTGAGTACACACTAAATCATTTTTATACCCAGATGAAACAGCCAACATAATACCAGCACGGCACATGTATCCAATATCACCTGGAGACTATGAAAAAGACAAAAAGAAAAAAAAACTAATCAAATATCATATTGGATGTGTCGGATTCATGTCAGAACAAGAGATTAATACTAAATATAGGAAATATGGTACAATAACAGTATGAGATCTTTTTACATTCAAAATGACCAGGCAGAGAGCACATTATGAGATATTGGATTGATAAACAAGCTGGGATGCTGTTGTTCGGTGAATATAATAGAACAATAACGTTGCTCCTGGGTTAGCAAAGATTGCATTATGATTTTAATGTGTTTTACAGACACAAGCCCTTCACTGAGAGGAAATTATGTCAATAAATAAGCAGCCTCCCATTTTAAAACAAAGGGAATGATAGTCAATGAAAAAACGTGCAAATATAGAATGGTGTTTGGTTACTATCAATATCTCACAGAACATGGCCATGTTGGCACACACACACGCACACTGTGGTACATTGTGAGCTCAGAGACATAATGTTCTGCCTGAGATGGACATATTTGTATCTGAATATCATTGCTATATGCTTGTTTTTGTATAGGTTCATCTCTGAAAGTCAAATACTAAAAAACAGAACAGAACAATAGAGTAAAAGTTAAATGTTCTTAGCATTTCAGCCAGATGATATCTTTCATAAAATCTAGACTCCACTGAGACAGGACCTTATATTTTCAGGGTTGCAGTGTTGGCCCGGATTCCTGTGTATCCACACACACATTTCGTTCCACTCACACTTAGATTTGCCCATGCATGAGTAGATTCATTTTCAATCATCTCATTTTGGGAGTGCCTGTCAATCATCTCCAGCCATCAGGGAGCTTTCCCATCTGCCACTATCTGGCACTTCAGGTGTGGTACATCAGCCACATGGACGCAACCAGTCAATAGAGCTGTTTGGTACTCCAGTCCCTTGCTGTGGCCTAATTGGCAGTGCAACACTCAAATATGTCCTACACTTCCCAATTCCTGTGAACCCCCAACCCCCAACTAAGCAATCCCCATTCCATACTCAAAATGGGTATTTACATGCCCCACACCGCAGAGAGCAAACAAGCTCATTTAAAAGTTCACATGCTAATGTGTGACATTTAATCCAAACTTTACACGGGGAAAAGGACACGCAACAATAGATTTTGATTCCTTTCTTGTCCGTGAATCTCATCATCTTTTGCCTTCCATATTTATGAGTTGAAAAGACGGGACACCTTAGAGGGGAGTGACGGGAAGGGACAGGGAGTTTACTATTTGAAAACTGTGCTGGTTAGTGATATTTGGATTTCAGAGTCTAATTCTTTGTTTATATAGTTGATATGCGCAAATTATTGCTTATTATTCTTTTTTGAAGTGACATGACAGCTTTCACTAGAGAGACACTAGATAGTTCGTCACATGTATTATGGTAATGTCTATGATATTATCAATTTATAATTAATCTTAAATGTCTGCAGGCTTCTCAGTTTTATCTGGCGACATTTCACCAGCTGAAATGACAACTGTCTGCAATATCAGCTGTAGCTAATTAATGTAGTTAATTCCATGAGTTGGCCAAACCACAAAATGAAACTACTAACAGTTGTCGGGTAAATGTACTCTTAAAGGCAGTGTCTGCACACTCAGCCAAAGACAATTTCCTAGAGATACACCATTCTGTATCATTTTGATATTTCAAAAGAGTGGAAAGAATGAAAAGGGGAAAAACCAAAAAGATTGTCAAATGGGTCGTGGTTGGGAATGGTGGTTGTTTGGTTCTGTGTGTGTGTGTGCATGAGTGCGTGTGTCTCCAACTGAATTTTTGGTTTCACCCACTGATACACAGACGCATGCATTGCATATTTAATCCCCATAAAGTTTTATGTTTAATCTAAAATGTATTTGTTGATGTTGTGTATCAGGGTAATTTTCTTTTTTAAATCTTCAATCCTGGGTTACCTCCATGATCACATGCAGAAGCTATTGCTGTTGTATATTTTTTTTATTTTGTTATTTATTTCCCACTCAGATGGGGGTGAAAGATAAGATCAGAATTTACTGATCCCCATGGGGAAATTGGGGCTTGTGATGCCAGATGAGGCCAGATGATGAATTTTCATTACATTTATATTTATACTATCAGGCTAAGGGGAACCCCCCCAAAAAAACAAAAAACTGACACACATAAATGTGGTGATTTTTTTTTTCTCTTATTTCCTGTACCTCAGAGAGAAGAGTCTCCTCCTTCTGGTGAAACTCTGACAGCTTCATGTTCTGTCGCTCCACCTGCTTCCTGCTGACGTCCAACTAGAGAAGAACACAGTGAGATAATAATAATAATAATAATAATAATAATAATAATAATAATAATAATAATAATACACTAAATATTTAAAAACTAGCCTACTTAGAAGCACAATTATATTATGTACTCCAAACTATCCGCCAATACTGTATGTTTTTGGTTTTTGAGAAAGAATATGCTCTATAGCACAGTGGAGAACAAGTAGAGATCGAAGGTGACAAAAAGAATAAGGGTTAAATGAGCAGAAAGAAAAAAGAACACAAATGGACATTGAGTGTGAATTTTTGAGTGCCAAAAAAAAGGTTTGTGATGTACAAAAGTCAGGTTCTTTCTCTCTCTCTCTCTCTCTCTCTCTGTCTTTCACACACACACACACACACACACACACACACACACACACACACACACGCACACGCACACACACACACAGATCGACCAGGACAGGCCAGGGATGAGCACACCCCATCTGATCTGTGGCCCGTTCATTCATTAGACCCATGCTCTCCCCTATTGATTTCAGCTTAAGTAATGAGAAAGCTTATCCAAAAATCTTTAGCATTTGGGCTCCAACTTAAGGGAATCGATGGGGCCATTTCCCATTTTGAACAGCACATACGCAGGGGTTTTATGTACGGTGAACGGGACAAATCCCGATGCTGATAAATCAATAGGCTTTTTTGTCGATGGACAGGCATGCTTGCACACACACATACATACATACATGGACACACATGGCTGATAAATGGTATTTTTGAGGCAATTAAAGTGAGCTGTAAACATATGAAGGCCAATCAATTGGTCAGTGAGGTCTATTATCAAGGCTTTAACACTGATTTAGAAGGGGCTTTAAGAAGCCAGCGGCTTTAAGTGTGCCACAGTCACTTATGCAGATCGCAGCAGCTACAGACCTGCACAGATCAGTGCTGTACTGTGCTAAGCTGCTCACACAACAAGATAGTATACATGTCACCTCTAAAGACTGCAAACTCTGTCATACTGCAGGGAAAAAGAGGGGACTTTTGTCATTTTTGGCACTGCTGAGTGAAAATAGAATTTTAAAAAGAAGCATTTTTGTTTATTGGCGTGTGTTCAAAACTTATATTATATTATACTATATTATATTTAGGCTGATATAGTTTATTTTTAGAATTACCCATAGTTTAGAATATTGTAGCAAAGCACTGATAAATTTAGATTTTGCTTCTTATCAAATCTTAAAAAACAAACAATGTTGTCAGACATGCCATCAGTATTAACTCCCACTTAGCCATAGGCATTGTTGAAGAGTTGTATCACATGTACTCTCCATAATTCTTTTTTTTTTTTTAAATGCACCTTGCATCTAGGTGAAACAAGGGGAAGGTAAGAGAGGGGGTTGTGTGCTGGACAATTCTATTTTAGCAGAGTAGACAAGCTTGTTAGGGGAAAAACGAATACATCAGTGCCGTCCACCCTCCAGGCTTCCCCCCCCCATTGCTTCCACTTTGCTAAAGGTGAGACATGTGCGTTAGCAAAGCTAACCTACAGACAACATTTCCCTGAGGTAATTGGTTCCGCATTAATATTCATTTGATTTTGTATTCAGCAGCTATGACAAGCCTCTCTGCTTTGATGCTGTGTGCCTAGGTCCCCTAGTCCACCACACAATGTTATCCCCTTAACTGTGAGTTATATGTGCTACAGTGCTCCCATCCGGATCCAGTCCCCCAGGTGGTCAGTCATGCACACTCAGGCGTGGCGCCCACCCTCAGTGCTTGTTGTCGCCACCTCTATGGGCCGGCATGTAGCGGTACACAGTGGCCGAACTTTCTGCTATCAAGGTGCCTGCGTAAAGGACATTACACCCACCGCTCTGCAGCTGACTGAAAAACACAACTCTGCCTCTGCAGTTATTGTCAACGCCGGCACCAGCGACAACAAAAATCTACAGTCGGAGATTCTCAAAGAGGAGTTTGTGTGCCATTTGGATAATCTGCTGGACACCAGTAAGTAGTGTTCTATTTCCAGTCCGCTGCTCCCTCCACGTTTTGGTGATGTGAAGTTCAACCGCCTACATCAGCTTCATATTTGGTGCAAGGGCTGCTGTAGGAATAGGTGAGATATCCCATTCGTGGATAACTTTACTTCTTTCCTTAACAGACCAGACTTTTTAAACGGGATCGTCTCCACCCAAACCACTCATGAGTGTTATCCATGCACATTGAACTGGTCCTATACTACTGCTTGGCCTGTACAGTATGATGCCCTGAAAGTCCTGATTTTGTTCACCCTGCCTCAAAATCAGATACCACTAATATCCCAGTTTTAATAACTAATAGATTTTCAACTGCACTTAGAAAGACTAACCTAACCATGAGGACCCTTTTCCCTATTTCTCTAGTTGCTAAAATTGCTGTGCCTATTACTACTGATGTCGAGTTAGCTCTTTTAAATGTATGATCTCTTTCAAATAAGACAATTATTTCAAGTTATTTTATTTTATCTGAAAATCTAGACTTTTTGTTTCTTACTGAGACCTGGTCCAAACCAGGTGAGCACAGCTTGTTTTTTGAATTATGCCCCCAATCCAGCAATACCCTGTTTTTGCCTGACCTGTCAGAGTTTTTATCCTCAGTTGTTCTCTATCATGACCAAATTTTGATTACTAGTGACTTCAACATCCACATTGATGATATTTCTGATGGCTTTGCTACTGATTTTTTAAACATTATTGGACTTTTAATTTCACTCAGCATGTGTCAGGCCCTACTCATAAATGTGGCCATAAATTGGACTTGATTTTTACTTTGGGTCTACTTTTCAGAGCTCATCACCTCCAACAAGCACAAGCCTAGGTTGTTTTTTAAGACCACTGATCATTTAGTCAGCCCTGGTTCTCCTGGTGTCCCTATTACTTCAAATTCAGACTGTGAAAGGTTTTTAACCTTTTTCATAGACAAGATTGAGGAGATTCGATCGAAGATTCACCCCATCACTTCTGTGTCTGACTTATCTTGTCCAGCTGGATACTTTATGTGTTTTTAAGGAAATTACTACCCAAGAATTAATTGAAACTATTTCACACATGACACCATCATCAAATCCACTGGACATAATACCTAACAAATTCTTATTAGAGATTCTAGATAGTGAAGCCCCTTGCCTGCTTTCCATTTCTTTTTTTCCAACACTTCTTTATCTTCTGGATGTGTTCCTGATTATTTTAAGTCTGCCAGTGTCTAGCCACTTCTCAAAAAACCTGGTTCTGAGCCCTCTGACCATACCAACTATAGACCAATTTCTAAGCTTCCCTTTCAATCAAAAATCTTAGAGAAAATTGTCTCAAATCAATCGTTGGAAGACTGCCCTTGTAACAGTTATCAATGATATCTTGAGGCTGAGAACATGGGTTGGTTTCTCCAGGACTGCCCTCTAGTTGTTCTCTTCATACTTTTTACAGAAAATTTGTTGTGTTTGTTGATGGCTTACAGGGCTCCATTCTAGGACCAATTTTATTTTATTTATATTTACTCCCTTTGGGCCACATTATCAATCAGTATGATATTTCATTTTATTGCTACGCAGATGATACTCAGCTGTACTTGTCCTGCAAACCATCTGAATAAGCTAAGTTATCTTCCCTGTATAATTGCCTAGCTGTGGTTAAGGATTGGATGGCAGAAAATCTTCTTCAGTTTAACTCCTCCAAACTCTTGGCACTGTAGCTCAGCATGTTGTACCCATTGCTAAGAACCTTGGAGTTATTTTAGATCAGAACCTCACTCTCGAGTCCCATGTTAAAAGGCTCGGTCATGTTTCTTCCACTTAAGAAATATCTCTAGAATTAAATCTTTTATTACTTTTAATGATCTTCAGAGTTATTCATGCTTTTATCGCTTCTCGTCTGGATTACTGTAATGCTGTGTTTACATGCCTTGGCCAAAACATGATTGTACAGCTTCAGAGTGTCCAAAACGCAGCCACCAGACTTTTAACCAAATCACAAAAGCATGATTATATCTCCTCTATTTTAGCTTCCCGTCACTCGCTGCCTATCCATTTTAGAATTGATTTTAAAATTTTAGTCTTGACTTTTAAGGCCCTGTATGGTATGGCACCGAGATACCTGGCTGAGCTTCTAAATCGTTACTCACCCTCATAAGGCCCTGTTAGCTATTCCCAGGTCAAGGCTGAAGACCAAAGGTGACAGAGCTTTTGCTGTTAGGGCTCCAACCCTTTGAATAGCTTGCCTGAGGAACTTAGACTAGAAAATAAACTGCCTTCTTTTAAGTTGTCTCTCAACACTTTCTTTTACCGTATGGCTTTTTCTTAATTATGTTATCTGTTATTTACTTTATCTGTTACTTTTATGTGTTACTTTTATCCATTATTTTATCTTTACTATTAACTGTTTTATTTGTTATTTTATTTGTTGACTGTGATTTTGTATTTGATTGTTTTCTTGCTTTCTTTTATTTGTCTTTGTTTGTGAATCACTTTGTAACGGTAGTTTTGAAAGGTGCTATATATATAAAGTTATTATTATTATTATTATTATCATCATTATTATTATTATATAAGCTCAACTAAAACCCTTATCCCCTCTTAGTGCATTACTTTTGTCTCTGGTTTCTCTCATTTTGACTTGTTCAATGTGCCCTGTTTCTCTTTCATCCCTCTGTTTCCGTCTGGTTGATCTGGTGTGTGTGCATGTGTGTTGCTGAGGCATGACATTTCAACTGTGCGTCCAATCAAATTGGCAGAGAGGCAGCGAGGAACGTTGGGGAGTGATGAGGGTTGCGGGGGTGTTCTGAGGGTTGCCGACAAACCGTTACCATGGTGAACCACTTCTGTCAAAACTGCCAAGGTCACAAATGCTGACCTGCAGTGTTGTGGGGCTTCTGAATAGCGTACTGTATGGACATGAAGATTTCTTTCCTCCTCTCTTTCATTACTTTTTCCTTTTTTCTTTTCACACACTTTCCATGTTGCTGTCTGATTCTCACTTTTCTCCTCTCTTTTCCTTTTGTTCTTCCTCTAATCATCTTTGTTTATCTCTCTCTTTTTGTTTTTCTTTCCCTCTATGTATAACTGTGTTTCCTTCATTTGGCCTTTCTCTCTTTCTTTCATATTTAAGATTGACTAATTGCACCATTATGAGACCTGTGGTGTTGCTGAATCCATTATGTATGGCCTGTGCTGGCAGTGGGTCTGAACACTGCCTGTTTTGAGTCATTATAATTCAGTTTGTTAACACACAGCCATTGTGCTAGTGTGGGGTTAGGGGAGATGGTATGATAAAATATTGAGGGCGAGCAAGGCAGCTGCAGATGCTAGCTGTCATGTGTGAGCGAATGAATGTTATGACAAGCATGTTTAAACATTCATGCGGGGAGGAGAGTTTAGGAGGGCTTTTCATTAACACCAATATGTCTTCGTCTCCCTGGTGCAGACACTGCTGGTGGAAGCATGACAACAACAGGGAGGAGAGGAATTAACATCTCGAGAGGAAACTGTCACAGACACACACATGCAGAGAAGTAGAAACACTCAATCCTGTGCATGAGCACACACAATTTTATACTGGCTGTGTACACTCCACTACCTTACATCTAACATGAAAGGTGCTAAGTCAAATTGACACTTTAGTTTCAAACTCTAACAGACAGAAAAACAACTTTCTTTTGTTTACTAGAACCACTATCTAAAAGTGTAACATCATGTTCAGAAATGATCAAATAGCTCACAGTAGAACTGAGCACTACATTCAAATAGGAAGAAATAGGAGCGCAATGGGTTCTGACATCAACCACAACAATGACATAATAGATGATTTTTCAAAGGAAAAATAAGGCTGTGGGAGGTTTCTAGGCCAAACTTACATCACCCACCACACTGTTAGATTGTCAGGGGATTTGACCTGTTCACAACAGTGCAATCTCTTGACAGTTCTGGGGACTAGAGAGAAGAAAAGCTATTTGTGGTATTTCTTGGGAGCAGAGCAATGGCCAATCTGTTTACATAACCTTGACAAAGCTAGACGAAGAAACACTTTAACAGGTAGAGGCTGAAATAATGGCGCTATGGAAAATGGGTGAACTCTGTGTGCATGAAAAAAATGTTCACAATCTTCTCTTAGCAAAGTCCAATCAACATATCTGAGGTATGTGTATCTGTATCTTGTGTTTAAAAGCACCAGGCATGCACAGTACATTGGTGTAGCAACAGAGTTAAACATCATCATTTTATGATTGTGGCATGTTATTATGGAGGAGGTATACACATTTTAGCTCACTAAAACGCCATCAAATAGAGTGCAAAATCAATACCTATGCTGATGAGCTCATGAAGTCAAATCAAGGCAAAGGAGGAAAAAGGAGCATCAAGTATTCTCACCGTAAGTGGCTGTGACTTGCAAGATGTGTTTGCATAACATGAGCTTTAGTTAATGTCATAAATGGCTTTAAATGCTGCAAGGTGCATTAAAAATATGCACAGTCATCTGTTTTAACTACACCTTGATGCAAACATTTTGAATTAATCTAGTTTTCACTGGTCAAGCAATTCCATTTTGATATTCAAATTTGGTGCGTATGTGTGTGTGTGCGTGCCAGCGCATGTTTGTGCAAGACTGATCTAATCAGTCTTAAATCAGTTAATAAGCCAAGGACACAGAGGAGATGACTCAGCTGATGTGAGCACGGGCTAATATTAGCATCTCACCCCTATTCTGTACTGCGCGGAGTAGCATCCTATGTTTGGGCTTCCCATTACAGAAGTGCAGGCCTTCGATGTTAAGCCCCACAGTTTAGTTCACCACACTGAATTCTATTAGCACATTAGCAAAGGTGTCATGACCTAATGCTAATGTTGGGTGAGGAATTTTATACCTAACTTGTTTTTTTGAATACCTTAAGTGAATTTTGATGGTAGCCCTTAAATTGTTCTAGAAAGAAAACCAAGGGTAATCCAAACAAAGGAAAAACATTCAGATTGACATTTGGACAGATTGACAGACAGAAATGTAGCATGTAGCTGACAGATGGTCGCATGCCTCAAAAACATCTTAGTTGCCACTCTTAAGGATGAGCCTCACACACAATGTAAGTTTAATTCTCATGGCAAATCGTTCTGATGCAGTTGTTTTAATTGAAGCTATCCCACTGTGATGCATATAAAGACCAAACCAGAGGAGCAGATGAGTAACCCTCTGTCAAAACTAATCTACAAACTCAAAATGATAAACTGCATGACTAAACATTGAGAACACAGGCACATGCCACAGAGAAACACACACGTACATAAATACTCAGCACATACAAACATACACTGAAGTTCACACACATATATTTAAACTGACTATTAATTAAAAGCCAGAGTACGCAGCTGACTTGGGGTGGGCGGTTTGCGACACCACATAACTAGGAGACTTCCTGTAAGACATAAATCTGTTGTGTTCTCGCTCTCTCTCTCTCTCTTTCTCTCTCGCGTAGACACAACAAAGACAGTCTTGTCCTGTGTCTCCCTCCCTTCTCTCTCCTCACCATTCATTAGAGGCACAAGAAGCTGTGGTCAGGTTCAAAGACAATCTACATTCTCTCTCTTTCAGTCACTCATTCATTCCCTCTGTCTTTTTCTTTCTGGTTTGCTCTCGCTTTTACTCATTTTCTCCCACTCCCCCTCCCCCTCTCCCTCTGTCCCTCTCCAAGTCTCTCTCTCTTCTCTAAACACTGTCTCTTCCACATGGCCCGGATAATGAGTGGTGAAGCTAAACGAGAGGAAACACGGCTCACTATTAGGAGGGGAACACTGACTGAAGGTTTTAAATAAACGGAGAGAACTTGAGGCCAAATTGTATTTCCAAGGACATAAACTAATGGAACAGGCAGACATTCTCTGAACAAATACACACTCTCAAACACACTCTGTTTAAACTACCATAATAGTTGTAAAAATATACATGTCCATGTGGATCTAACGAGAGAAGGACTGGCAGTGGGCAGACAGAAATACGTGTAAATGCATATATCCTCATATATGCATGTACAGATACACAAATACTGTTTACATGAACTCAGTACCACTTATTTCCTTTGGTGTGGAAAGCCTATTACGTTGCATTCAAAGGTAGAACAATAAGGACATGAAAAAAACATAAATGCTTCTCTATGTCATTGAAAACTAATTAGGCAAATGTGTTTTCTTAAGTGTCTCTGATATGCTCTCAGGCATAGAAATCCACACCCACATATAAACACACAGAAAAGCCCCCCTGCCTCTCTCTATGGGGTTAATTGGGTTATCTAGGCTGATTAGCATAACTAATTAGGATCCTTGTTAACGGATAAGTATTATTTATTCAATTTGCGCTCTGTGTGTGCATGTATGATGCTGTGCAAGTGTATAGATCCCCTTCATCACTGGCACAAGTTCAAATGAAAATGAAGCAAAGCTAAGTAGGCATGAAGTGAGACCTGTGGGTGTCTGTGTGCGTGTGTGTTCACTTCATCATTTATCTGTTCTACACACACAGATGCTCACCATCAGGTGCCAGACACCCCACCCACCCTCCCACCAACACGGAGAAACACACACACTCACCAAGCTTGCTATGCTGTAGCTCTTAAATCCCTCATCATTATCATTAGGCCTCTTTTAGCATAATTAGCATTGTTAACCAAATGAGCTGAGTTGAGCCAGACCGTGCCAGTCACAGCGGTAGACATATGTCACCCTTCCGGCACCTTTCCAGGCTGTTGAAGAGGCTACTTGTCCCCCATCAGGTGGGTTTATGGCACATTTGCATGTTTTCACTGATTGCTGAAGGATAATAAGGCAGCTGATGTTCGCAGCGCATTATGATGCAATGTGTGAAAAAATGTCCAAGGGGGTGATTTCTTTTTTTGAAGGCAAACAACTTGTAAAGTGACAAAGCTCTCGCAGTTATATCAGTTAATGCAACAATACCGAGCTCATTTCACCAATTTATTCATTCATGTTTGCAAATGCAGATGTTGCCTTTTGTTTGTGATGCTTAACATGCGCTTCAAGCCGACAGTAAACACGAAAAAAGCAAATCAACAACACTCTTTTAGTCTTCAGCTCACAAGTGAAAACTCACAAACACACTCCAACACTCACAAATAACCAGAGAGGGAAAATGAAAGAGAGAGAAAGAGAGAGGGAGCGCTACATTTACTGAAATTAAACATTTTCTCATCAGCCTGAGGGTGCAGCAGGCCCACTAATGTATTATTCATCCCCACTTCACAAAGGAACATTAATCAATTATGAAGATATGAGGATCTTAAAGTATAGAGGAGAGACGAAGAGCGGCCCGTTCGTATTAATATGCGGCCGCAATCGTGCGCCCCCACCCCCCACCCCCTTGCTCCTCAAATCAATATTTTGCAGATTAATTTGGAGCGGTTGTGGCGAGATGGCAGGATGGAAGGAAGGAGGGGGTGTGGGGGTGGAGGAGAGAACAGAGTGTCTGAGGTCTGAATTAAGGTGAAGTGTTTTGTTGTTGCTTTTTTTTTTTTTTTTTTACCACTGTGTAAGTACGTGAACATGCATGTGCGTAAATATCAATTGAGGAAATTTCATCATAAAAATGAAAGTCAACATGCTGGTTTGGGGACAAAAAAGGTACGAACACACAAGAAATGTTCCAGAGGAGAAATTGTAAACATTTAAAAAGTATACATTATCGAAAGATTCTAAACTGATAGGAATGGGTGTATTACTGTGTGTGATATTTAGACTTGGTGTTTGAGCGCTGTACATGCTGTGTATCTTTGCAGGTGTGGCCTTTTCCCTTGATTTTACAAATCTTTGATTTTTGGCTTTAATAAGCTAAAATGATCTATTGCTCCTTCAGTTTATGTTGGAGTTACTTATCCTTACTTACAACAAAAGCATCATTTAATACATGAAGTTAACTAGTTAAGTTAGGTTTGGGAGCAGGGCCACGCCTCAACCACACCTCTAATCAACTGTCAAGCGTACTTATTCATTCATTGGTTAACCCACCCTGCCCTGTTTGTCTCAGATTTATCAACCCACCAACTCCTTTTCCCTTCCCTTCTTCCATTCACCTTCTTTCCCCATCCCTCCCTCTGTTCATCCCCACCTACATCCCTTCATCCTCTCTTCCCTCCTCCCCTCCCCTCCTCAATCCGGTCCATACCTCTCCCACGTTTCATTCTGGGTACCGTCTGGGGCCTGTAATCAGCTCTGATGGAAATACGCCTGAGACGGAACCCCCACACTGAGTCTCCCTCCGGCTGGTCTACAGTACGACCTCCCAGACCAGCCTGACAGATGACAACCTACTTGCACCTTCACCCCTCCCCTTTACATCCATTCATCTGTCCTCAACATCCAATACCTCCTGAATTTCCATTAAACCTTTAAATGACATATTGTTGTGGCATGGTTCTTGCTATTGAAAAGACAATTAAAAATGAAGGAGCGCAATAGATCTATTTACTATATTAATATACTCACCTCAGAATTCAAAACAGCTACCTTCTCAGCCCACTTTTTAATAGCTTGAGTGTGGGCCTTTCTCTCTTCCTCTAAGTGTCTCTTTGACTCCTCATCCATCCTCTTCTCATCCTCTCTCTTCTGTTGCTCCTGCCTTTTCCTGTCTTCTGCTTTCTGAAGCTCCTTTTCATACTTCAGTCTTTGTTCGTCTTCTCTTCGCATCCACTCCTCCTCTTTTCTCCTCACCTCCTCTTGCAGCTCTCTTACTCTCACATTCAGCTTGGAGAGCTTAAGTCAGACAGAAAAAAAAGAAGGAATATACAGGCAATCACATCTCTGCACTCTGTGAAACAAATGAGGTGCTAGTCACTTAATCTAAAACTAATCTGAATCATCAAGATGCTCATTGCAATGTAGCATCCTGTAAGACAGCTAAGGTGAAAGGACATAAAGGAAAAGATGTTTGAAGTGACTGACTGACAGCAAGTGAGTGCATCTATGTTCAAATCAGTTATTTTGCATGAACACTACATGTGCAAACAGGAGTGCTAACATGCGCGTGTGAGTTTCTGCACACCTGAGCATGTGTGTCGACACCTTCGTGTTGCAGCAGCTGAATGTTAGCTTGCAGTTTGGTGATGCAGATGTCTTTCTCAGCAATCTCCTTCATGTTGTCTTTCTGGATCCGCTGCAGACAAGACAGCTCACTTTTCAGGTGCACCAGCCTCTCACCACCTTCCGGCACCTGCATTGCAGTCTGGGCCAAAGAGGAGTTCAAATGTCAAAGATTTAATTAAAAGATGAGGGTTATTTTCTTCATAGAGTGTTTTAGAAATGCTGTTGATTAATTTTTACACATAGCCATTAAATAATTTTAGGATATGTGAAAATATTGGCAGCACTTCATTAAATGAAAGTCCAGAAATCAGATTATCATCTTTTGCAAATTATTACCTCCTTTTAAAATTAAAACTTTTAAAACTGTTATGGATGACTGTCATATACCATAGCTCCAGCTTATATGTGTGTTTATATGTGGTCCTTCCAAAGAGAAAAAGCAGTTCATGTCATCTGTTTTACTGTTTTCAAGTTATTCATGGTGATGGCAGACTGACACAGAGGAGACACAGGGTCAAGCAGAGGAATGCAAAGCATAAACTGTTGTTACAGAATCTGATAATGGTGAGGGCTATGGAAAGGAAACACAGCACTCATGATAGTAATTAACATGTCATTAGAGACGAAAACCTTGTACCCTGCAAGGAATTAAATGCAATGTTTCCATTGTAAAGAATATACAGTTGTTTTAATTTGAGTTCAAATGTGCCAGATTCTGGCAACTTATTCAGTTCATACAAAAACTGGTTTAATGCTAAGAAACGACATGTTTTCGAGATTAAATTATGGCAACCGCCTTGAACAAGGCTGTGTGTGTGTGTGTGTGTGTGTGTGAGTCTGTGTCAGCAGAGCTTTCCATGCATCTGCATTGCAGACGTACCAGTTAAACAGAAACGCAAGCAGAATGAAAACATATATCAACATTTGTTGGAAATATGATTAACAGAACAAGCTCCAGTTACTCTGCTTGTTTCTCTAAGGCTCTGTAATCACACAAACCACTAATTAGCAGCAGTGCAAATGAGTCAACTCACAAGCAGCATAAACAAACAGTAACCAGCCAACACACACATAAACAACCAACAAGCCCGGGTTTACCACAAGCATAAATGTGTGTGTGTGTGCATTTCTGCTAGCCTGTGTGTGTTTACGTGTGCCTTAACCGTAAGCCACAGAAGACAGTAAAACAGCAGTGGGTATAATTTAGTGACACCCTGTAAGGAGGTGTAGGAAGGCCGTAAAAAACTCTCCCTTTTAATCCCGGCCGGCGACGCCATGTTTGTTACCCAGGGCTCTGAGATATGCTGGTAATTCATCACACACGCCCCGGCTTCCTGTTAAACCTGGCTGCACATGGAGCGCTTCTAGCACAGCTGCCAAACCAATATCGTAAAAAAACAAGACTTCTCCACCTCTCCGACAGGCTTCTAAACAATAACAAGCACACTGCAAGAAACAGCTTAACAAGTCATTTAATCTTGTAGTCAATCTTACAGTAAATCTATGGTGGAAAAAAATCTGCCAAAATGATAACATTCAATTGCTTTGTTTACAACGCAGACTAAGAATTTTCTTGAAATTTGTGACAATATCTTGAAAACACTGTATTCAATTCAATTATAGATACAAAGGAATGATTTAAAAAATGTAAATATCTTAACCAACAGGCAGACGTCCTCACAAAAAGTTTTAAACCCGGACAAAAGATCTTATAAACGTTTTTTGTTGTGTGATCCCATAGTTTATCCTTTGTGATCAGGTAAAGTCAGGACAAACCGAGTCGATTACCTTTTTCTTTTGCTGTATATTCTCTCTCAGCTCCCTCTCCAGATCACAGATGACCATGTCCTTGGTTTGCAATTGGATTTTCAGCTCCTCTAATTCTGAGGCAATCTGGACCAGGGAACCAGACCTATAGTAGAGAAAAAAAGAGAAAAGGTAGGAGTGGAAAAACACAAAATTGTTTCATGATCATGTCCCATTTTACAGGTTGAAGTATGTTCTTTTGTTGTATGTACTGTAACATAATGCTGTATAAGTATGATCTATTCACTGGTACAAATTCCACTTACAGAGGTGAGGGTCTAAAAATCATCATTATGATCTAAATAAATACTTATGGACAAAAATGACATGATATATCTAAAAAAAAACATGTGTTAAAGTATATTATTATTGTCAAGGCCGGTATTTACATTGTTTACTGTAATAAAAATGACAGAAATGTTATATGAGGAGCCTATCAAAAAACTAATCCTGATTAATTTCTAATTTCTCATATAAAATAAGAAATAAATAAGAAATGTGTGATCAGAATGCAATATGTATATAATGCAATATGTGATTGATGACAAGATCTTATTCAGAAGACGCAAAGAGATGCTGAGCCTGGTGAAATTTGTGGTAAGGTGATGGCAACTGAAGCTGATATACGTCTGTGTGTGTGTGTGCGTATGTGTGTGTGTGTGTGTGTGTGTGTGTTTCCCAGCGGTGAAAATATGTTAACTCTGCCCAGACACCTTTCTGAGTCACCAATGACAGCTGTCATACACCCAAGATGGAAGGAGAAAAAAAAAAAAAAACAGATCACACAGAGCGGTACTGTTCACAAACACACAGGCACGTACAAACACACACACACACGCAGAGTTTCATATTTACCAGCCTCATGAGATGAGTTATTCTGATGAAACTTTACACAGATTAAAAATGTTAAACTCACATTTGATCAAGCGTGTCTGCACATTCGCACCAAGCAGTGAAGGAAAGGCAAGATTTGACAAAAGTGACATGTGAGTGGATAGAGAGCACTGAGAGTTAAATCTTTCACTTCAGTAAAAAAAAAAAAAAAAAAAAACAACCTTTCAGTCAAATGGAGTAAAAGCCACAGAGGAGTGTAAGAAAAAACTGACTTTAGATTATAGACTCTTTCTGTCTCGAGTAGAGAATGGGAAAGAGTGCGTGCTGCTGTGCTATTAATTCACTTGATTTTTCTTTTTTTTTTTATTCCACTCTAACTACAGTGTTCCTTTGTTGTGAATTATCACTCTGCTGAGCATTTCTCTCATAAAATCTGTAAGAATGTACAAAAACAGTGTGTATACCTAAGCACAAAAGCATATACTGTGTACACATCTAAATGTGTGGACAAAGACGATGTTTCACTAAAGATATGCATGAATTTCAATCCTACACTTCTACAAAGGACAAAACCTTTTACCGTTGCATTATAATGTGACTCTTCTTATTATTTTAGGGCTTTTTAGATAGAGGGCAAAAGCTTGGTATAAATATTAACAATTTCAAAACTTATTTCCCTGTCAGTTTGGTGGAAAAAATACTTAAATCACCCCAAATCTAAGAGAGATTTTTTTAGAGACGAATGGTCTGAAATAGGAACAAGTTGAAAATCGAAAGAGGGTTTTGAATGAAAAGTAACTGCAGTCAATTTCATCCCTATTTTCACCTGCACAGTGGGGTAGTGGGCTTAGAATGCTGTGTGTGAGTATGTGTGTGTACATGCATATGTGTAAGACAGAAAACGCTTGCTGAGATAAGGGACATCATTTTGTCTTGGCATAGGATTCCTTTTAAAAACACACAAATGCACAAACACAAACACACACATCAAGCTAATATGTGGTCAACATGATTAAAAAATAAAATAAGCATAGTTTATATTACTTAATGCTCTACTTTTGCATCATTTAAGGGAGGAAACAGGATTTAATACAACATGTGTGGGCTGTGTTTTATACTTTTTTGCTTCTTTGGGGAAAATAAATACGTACACATGCAATACATTCTGATCTGCAACAAGTCAAAATGCGCATTTATTCATGCCATTCATGGAGTGTGTGTGTGTGTGTGTGTGCGTGTGTGGGCGTGTGTGCATATTAGGTCATGATTATGCATGTAACAAATGAGGCTATATGATTTACTATATTGTTATATACAATAAAGTAGTTGTGACAAATGACACAATGTCAAACCAGATGAACAGGGAATTCCTATTTAGAGCCGTAAGTGTTGTTATGATGATTGTGTGGACAGAGAGAGCAGGGCGAGTAAATGTGACTGAAGAGTGTGTGCGTGTGTGTGTGTGTGTGTGTGCGCATGTATCACCGTGAGTGTGTGTGATATTAAAGCAGGCTCTCGATTTCTAAAGCTGTCACTCAGGCCTATTAGGCAAGGCTAACAAAATTAGTCATGAATATGCAGTAATAACATGCAAATTGCCACTCCTTCCCCCCTGCCCCGTGTGCATGTGTGTATGTGTGTGTGTGCATGCGTGCGTGCGTGCATGTATGTGTGTTTGCCCTCAGGGCTATAGACATTGGCTCTGTAAACCCAATTCTTTCTACATCATTACAGCAACAAGGCATAATTCATAAGAATAATATAAACATGCATGTAGTCAGCCATACATGCAAAAGCACACATATGTATGCACACACACATACATGTGTGTGTGTGTGCGCGTGTGCATGTGTGGACACAAACTTGTAGATCGTCTGTTGCTGCCGTGTCCCCAGGGTGATGTTTGACACAGCCTGGGTGCTGCCACAGCAATTAACCTCCCTGTTAATGAGAAGAGCTCTGTCAAGCAGCCAGATGGCACCGCCTGGCACGCTGCCATGTTCACACACACATGTGCACGTGCACACATGCAGCACATTCACAGATACCCCCTCACACATAGACACGCACATATACACACTTATGCACACACACACACACACACACAATCGTATCTCACCTTGCCGCACACCTAACTGTTGCTGATTGTCAGCGCCCCTCACCCCATTTGCTTCTCTCCTACATTGTCTTCTATTGCTTTCCATCCTTCCCCTCTTTCCTCCCTCCCTTCCTCCCCCCATCTCTGGCAGCTGCTTATCCATGTCGCAGCACTGCAGATGTCACAATTCACCAGCTGGGAAAACAGCAGGGAAGGAGAAGAGAAGAGCAGAATTGAGAGGAGAGGAGGAGTTTGTTCCATCTCTGTATTTGACAGAGAAGCATCCAACTGGATGAAGATTTATAGATTTATACATGATTGATTGATTGATTTAGTCATTAGATTAGCTGTGTCAAGATTTGTTTATTAGTTTGTAGGAATGTTTGAAATCAATTCTAGGTTCAGTTGTATCATTATGAATTAGGTATACTTAATAAAATAAAATATATATATATATATATATATATATATATATATGTAAATATAGGAGCATGCAACTGCATAGATATGTGCATTGTACGTGTCCTGCTCTGTGTGTGTGTGTTGGTGTGTATTAATGAGCGTGGCACTTGGCCGGGGCACGGCCCGCTGTGTGTGCCTGTCTGCTTGTCCACACAGCAGCCCACCAGGCCCACGTATTGATCAGTTAGCTTGGCCTAATAGGAGAAGAGGAGCCTGACCTGGGAAAGTCAATATGGAGAAAAAGAGACATATCCTCCTCCCGTCCTAAGAGAGAAGTGGGAGAGAGAGGGAGGGAGAGAGAGAAAGAGAGAGAGAGAGAGAGAGAGAGAGGGGGAGAGAGAGAAAATAAGAAAATAATGTGCATCCACTGCTGTCCTTGCAAAGATGAAAATGGTAAGGGAAGAGTCTGGGGAGTGTCAGAAAAACAGCTGGACAATAGGAAAACAAACAAAGCCACAAGGAAAATAATAATGTAACAATAATGAACCTCCAGTCTCCAAAGCCTAAATATCTTATCACTTCTCTTAACAAAGAAAAGTTTTGAGTCTTGAATTAGAACAGTTACACTAAGGGGTACTGTCAGATTGTGAAATAAGTTAAGTTCCTACCTTTCCCAAATGAGAATCAGGATATTCTGTCAAAGCTTTTTTTCCAACTAACTTTCCGCATTTGACTGCTTTTGGCAAAGGAAAACAGCACTCAAGTTAACTCAAGTGTAAAAAACTCTGCAGGAGATTATACTAAGGGAAAATAATTAAAAAATTGGAGGGAGACGGAAAATAAAAAACTGACACCCACTCACACATCAATACATTGATAGATCAATGTGTGTGTGTGTGAGTGTGTGTGTGTGTGTGTGTTCTGTACACCATTTCAACAGAAATATATAAATAAATCTGTAGATAAACAAAAAAACCAGAGGAAATGGAAAAGTAGATAAAAGACTGAGGTTTCACCACGCACACGCACACATACACATACACACACACCTGGCTGAGTGATGCTACCCTGGAGGGTGGCTTCAATCTGATGTGTTTAATGTTGACGCTGGTGGCAAGAAACACACACACTCACCCGCTGTTTCAACCTGCCTGTCATTTCATTTCATGAGACCTGATTTACTCATTTCATTTATTTCATTTTTTTTTATTATATGTGCAGCCATTTAAAACGCTCAGGGTGTGATGCAAATCCCAGAGTCTCTGACAGCGAGCACGCTGACTGAGGATCCATCACGCCCTTCAGTGCCTTTCATAGGAATGGCAAAGAAACCCTGTACAGCCACAAACTCAATTGTGCCACGTTGTGCCAGACCACCCATTCCTGCTTGGCTGGGTGCCTTAATTGGCTGCACTACAGGCTGTTAAACTACTGACTGGTTACTTCCAATCATATTTGGATGTGTTCTTATTATATGACAACTTCTGAAAGCTCAAATATATTGACTGCAATGTTTGGAAATCCATCGATTTCTTTTATGACATCACAGTAAACATTACAACGACATCTTCTGGGATGAAGTATTCGTCAGATTTCTTTGACTTTATTGTCAGCACAAATCAATGGAAAGTTGATGCGAAAGTGCAGTATTACACTGCAATTTTAGATTAGGTGCATTAGGTGACTAATTTAATCAAAGAGTTTATTTTCACTGACAAAAACAGGATGTGCCTGAAGCTCACACTTCTCAAAGCTGCACAGCTGCTAAATGCATGTACTATACAGCTAAAGCTGAACATATTGAAATCAAATGATTTTCATATCAAACCTCTCTCTGGTCTGGTGAGTCCAGGTATCTAACTAGTGATGGAAAATCCGAAATTTGTACATATGTATGAGCCTGAAGATTTAGATTCAGAAAACACTACTTTGATTACTTTTGTCAAAATTTGTGAAACTTAAAATAAAAATCTGTCTTTCCAGAGAGGTCTAAAGCAGAAACAGAGCAAGCTAGGGGCTTTGGAGAACTGCATGGTGGGAAATATCATGTAGGGATTTGCATATTGCCATGGGGACAGCGGTGTTGCAGTTACTCCCCAAGGAGACCCACCTCCCTAAGGAGAGACAGAGTCCCTGAGGCCAACTCTATTACCTTTCTCTACACTGGGGGACCTGTGAATGTGTGTGAGTGCGTGTGGTCGATTCATGAAGTTATTATGAAGAAGTTATTATTTCTTTGAGTCAAGAGTTAACTTTTCTTGAGAAGATTTGAGATTTTTTGATGAAGAGGGAATCTGAGTATCTAATTATCACAAGAATCCAGCCATGTGTTTATATAGTACAGAATAGTACATACTTGTGTGGGATGTCAGTCATTGGTCCACCGAGCTCGTCCAACAACAAAGTCCTCGGCACAATGTCGGACACCTGGGAGAAAGACAAAAAGACGTCCAGATTCTTTATAAAGAAGGTGACGTTGAAACAATTTTAACGACAAAGTACAGTATATACAGTAAATTATACAAAGTATGTGTCTTGTATATAGTCTTTAAAGGGGAAAAATAGATACTGTACTTACTTTTCTGAAACATAACTGTGTCTGGCATATTCAAAGGCTGTTCATTTGACAGCCTGGCACAACTTTGGCATCTTTTTCCTTAATTGGACACTGCTCAATTAAGGAAAATCATCTCATATAAAGTGATTTTCTCTGGTGCTGTAAACTGTGATGAAGTTTGGCAGCACACAGGAATACAGGTGTGAAGTGTGTCACGCCTGACTAATTGCTCTGAATTTGCATCTTGATGATGAGGGCAACATGATGACAGTGTCATGGGAAAAAAAAAAGGGAGAAGAAATTAAAATACAAAGAGCGACTGTATAAACAAGCGACCAAAGAAAAAAAAAAAGATCTGCTTTCGACTTTGCTCATTTTCAAAACAGGGACACCTGTATACAAATCACCAGAATCAAATCAAAAAGCTGACAAAATCAAATATAGAAGAAAAAATCGAAGATGAAATCTAAAATGTGATTACTCTAATGACTTAATCATTTGGCTTTCCTCTTTAGGAATTGAAAAAAAATATTTGACACAATAGTGCCATACAAAGTCACTTGCTCTGAAAGGAGGACATTGAGATGAAGAGACAGTACATGCGTAGATAAAAGTGCGCACACAGACACAAACAGTCTTCTGTTTACTCTTAGATTCAGTACAACTCCTTGGACTCAGCTAACCTCCTTCATTACCCTGTTTGCCTGTCTCTGTCTGTCTCTTTCTCTGACTGAATATTAGTATGTGGAGGACGGGTGGGAAATATGGGTCAGCACGGTTATGGTGAGGTCAATCTATAATGTATCTGTACAAAAGAAAACATAAAGAAAAATATAAATGAACCGAGGTCAAAAGGAGGAGGTAGGCGGTTAAGATGGCCTAGCTTTCTCATTACATGTAACTATCAAAAAGAGAATAAACAGACGGGGACAAAGGAAAAGAGGAGTGGACGAAGAGCTGAAAAGACAGATATGAGAAGTACAGACGGAGATGAAGAAAAAAAACAGACTTACAGACACAGAAAGAGGAAAAGATTGGGAGCTTGAGAGAAAGAGAGAGACATAAATAGACAGAAAGAAAGAGAAAAAAAAGAGAGAGAGAGAGCAGTACTGGAGAAATATCGGCCACTCTATCGCTGTGGTGACAGGGGTCACTCTGGGAAAAGGAAATCAATGCTGACAGCAATGACTCACAGGTCAACACATAGCCCTGTGTGTGTGTGTGTGTGTGTGTGTCTGTTTGTGTATGTGCTTTAAGTATGAGTTTGTGTGTGTGTTTCAATTATGCATATGCTAGAGTTAAATATGTGTGTGTGTGCAACTTTGTGTGTATGTAGGGTATATGGTAGTGAAATAGTAACTAAAATATACCCAAAAGAGGAGCTGAAGCAAATGGAAAGATAAGATCCAATCCATTAAATGTGAAGTTAATATTTGATGCCTAATGCAGGCAGACTGCCTACCTTCATATCTGTCTAGCAAACAAGTTGCTTTTTAGGACACTACTTTAAGATGCAGTAAAAAAACAAACACAGATGGACTTCCTCATTCTTGACTCCACTGTCCAATCCTTTTTTTGTAGGACCTCTATGAAAACTAATTTGTGTTGAAGCACCTGATATCTTTAATTATGATGATAGAAAACCTTCTGATTTTACCACAAAGATCATTAAAGAATAGTGTAGTTCTTAAAAATAGGAAAAGTCACCAAACAACAACAAGACACACTATCAGACATCCACACGAAAGACGCATTTACATCTCCCAATCGTAAACATTCATATTCCGATGCAGCTGCAATGTGACAGAGAGAAGACCTGGCACACGTAGAGGTCAGTGGCTAATATAGGTAGGCTGTGCGAATATGTGTGTGTCTGTGTATGCATGCCTTATATACCCTTGGGTTAGCAGGAGTTACGACCTGCTTACATTATTAAGGTGAGTAGTAGGCTGTGTTATGTATGCCTAAACAGCCAGTCAATTCATTACAGATGCAATCCCCTAAGTACATGAATAAGCACATGGCTTCCTCTCTTTCTCTCCCTCTCTGAACTGTAAAGGAGACAAAATATTGGTGTGATGCAGAGCGCTTTAGATAAATCAGAAACAGGAGTAAATTAATAATAAGGAATAAAACAACATTAGCTGATTAAGTATGTATGGCAGAGTGGCGGCTGTAATTTACAGGCAGCTGGGCTGGGTGTCCGGAATAAGGTCTCATTATGGATCACAGTGTGTGCGTGTGTATGTGTGTGTGTCCATCCCGTTAGTAATCCGTCACCAGTGGTCTCAGCTTTATGAAAAGGCCTGCAATCTATGATAATGAGCCCTGTGAAGGTTATGACCACGGTAAACTCATTTGTTAGAGGGAGGGCTTACGCGTATATATAGGCGTGTGTCTATGTGTGTGTGTGTGTTTTTTTTATGTATAATACAACTATACCATTAAAGAGTGGTGAGGAAATATACTATTAAAGTAATGGTCAAAATCAGCAGAGTGCACGAGTGAGAGAAAAAGAGGAAAAGGAGTGAGAGAAACAGAAAGCACGTTACATGGATGTTGCATCACATCAGTAACTTTTCTCACTCAGTTTTAAGACAAACAGAATAGACATATGCAATAGACTCTTATAGAAGTCACTCTGTCTATAACAAGCAGGGCTGATACTTCCAAAGTGATCACATCTCAGCCTCCATTACAGAAAGCAAGGGTGTAGAAATTAGTCAAACAAATCCTGTCACTATGGATCCATTCACTGCTAAAAACTGGAGGAAAGACAGTAGTTGTGGCAGATATACTGTAGCGGTAGAGAAGTAGAAGTACTTGTAAGATATTGTAAGAGTGCAAGTAGCAGTAATTGTATTGTAAGAAAGAAATAAACAAAGAAAATGTATTATAGCAACAGTCATTCATGGAATCGGTTCACTTTCTCCCCACTGTCACTGTTTGTCTTTTCTCTTCCCTTTCCCTCAGTTTCTTTTCCTTTGTTTACATCCTCCAACCTCATCACATTCTCTTGTCTCCTCCTGTCTCATCCACTTGCCCCTCACCCACGCCTCCATGCTCTTTTTTTTTTTTTTCACTTCCCCCACTTACTTTCCCCTTTCTTGTTTCTTTTCTATCTGAAAATAGCCACCCATTTACGCAATCATTCCATTTTTCCACTCCCCTCCGTTCCTTTTGTCTGGAGCTAGGTCAACTGAAAGCAACAGAGGAGAAAAAACAAAAGAGGCAACGTGCGTGTGCGTGAGTCACCGGATCACAACAGAAACCGCGGGACGAAAAAAAATAGGATAATGCAACTCGTGGTGATGGTGACTGGAAGGAACACGCAAGCATCTTGTTCTGCTATATCAAGGTTTAGAGTGAGTGTATACTAAAAATGTGGACTAATTTTGAGAGCTTGATGCAAGTGTAACGTGATGCAACTATGATGATAACCTACAGGAAAAACATCAGCCGCCTTACATTCAGATCTTTTTCTGTACCATATTGAGAAGATGCTGTATGGCATAAAAATGGACTGGAGGAACCTACACATAAATATACAGTATGTACCCACACAAGTTTATTACATTTTTCATTTTACATTCTGATTACATGTTCTGAAAATACATTTGTTCTATCTTTGCAGTCTGCAAAGTGGGAGTCGCAATTACAACAGTGATGTAAGACTTGATTATGAACGGACTCACATAGTCACAAAGTCATTATGTTTCAAACTCCTACAACTGGCAAAAGTTTTTAAATATAAAATTTACTACTACACCGATTTTCAAATGATTGGGAGAATGTATATAAACTTTACATTGTGAGGTGATATCAAATACACAAGGGCAAATGTCTGCCCGGCTTATAGCTTATGCAAAATATTTGCACAATAAATTTTTTTATGAAGTTGAAGAGGAGGCATTTCACACTCAGCAAACTCTGTGCTGTAGTGCTTTTATGTTGTTCTAAACCTAGCAGGTTCAGTCCACAAAACTTAAAACATACACAAAATGCTAAAGCGTAAGCATTGGCTGTAATAGGGCTGCAAATAATTGTAACTTTACTGTTTTCATTACTATTTAATCTGTTGACTAGTTTGTGATTCACTGATTAATTGTAGAATGAAAACAGAGAAAAATGTCATTATATTTTTTCCAGTGACATGTAACAAACACAATATGTTCTTTAATTTTTCTGTTGCCCAACTGTCCAGTTCATTTTTGTGTTGTTTTTGACATTAAACTGATATACAAGAATTATCATAGAGATTAGGGAGCTACAGTCCTCCCGCCATATCAGACAGACTAGTTACAGTTCCATCCTGTGGCTGATATATTAACAAAGGTTTACAAGGGCAGAGCACTACATATGTAAGTTTGGCCTTATGGCTGACCTTACAATGCACTTAGTATCCTGTACAGGGAGTAATGCTGCAGCCACTCCTACAAGCCATTTATTCCAGCTAACGACCGTCAAGCACTCATAAATCAGCATTAGGAACCTCTTTCAGCCTCTCTCACTCTCTTTCTCTCTCGCACGCGTTTAGTTTCTCCTCTTTTCGTCTGATATTCTCTCTCTCTCTCTCTCTCTCTCATGCTTTCTTGTCTTCGCCCTTGTCCACTAATTTTTACATTTGACCTCTTCCATTTTACCATCTTTAAA